>NC_142124.1:28207500-28322500 GCF_056152115.1 Neolamprologus brichardi | reverse complement strand
GTATTGCAGCAGCCTATGTGTGTGGAGCCTAGTGGTAAATGAAGAGCACATGATTTTTATTACACCAGTGCTGTGTTACTGTATTTAAAGTACACTTTTGCTTTATTCTAACTTGCTGGAAGTGTAACAATTTGCCTTTCTCGGATCAGTTCAGACAGACTACATTTTTAAGAACATTTTGCCATCCTCACTTTTTTTCTCACTAATCTTTATTATAGAAAAACGATCCTCTTACCGCTGATCGTGTTAGGAATCGTCATCACATGCTAGCAACTCTGTTTATTTGTAAGTCAGACCTTTCAGTTCCAGTAATCATCAGATATGTGTGTGTCCTCAGATCTCTCTCTGTGGGACTCTTCATTTCCGCTGACTACTGGTGGACCACCAACGTGCTGCTTCGTGGAATAGATGAGGTCAGTTTGTTTTTAGAGCGGGTCATATGGATTGTGTTACTAGAGCTTTGGCTGAAGCTCTGACAGTGAGTCCAAGGATTTATTCATGACACCTAATGCCCAGGGTCAGTGTGTCGTTGCCAAGCCTGCAGTGGTCAGTGTCCCGCTGCATGGATATGCCTCCCCAGATATCACTGACCCACTGAACAGTGGTACAGACAGCAAAATGTTCTTCAGATCCTTTTACGCCTGTCACATGTGCTCAGGGTGAACCTGCTCTCTCTGTGAAAAGTGCAAGGAATTAGTGGTGGAGCTGCCAATTCTGGTATTCTGTGGCATATGTCAGTCTCCGTGGTGCCAGGGAGCGAGTGCAGGGCCCACTAGAGGATGTCGACCCCTCAGACCACCCTTATGAACCCATACAGGGTTCCCATGGCAATGACTTCAGCTTCCAGGGCCCTCTTCTGTGAAACCAGCTACTAGTTTAGATTCTGGAGACAGAGACCTCCCTACTTTCAAGATCAGGTTTAAAACTTTTGATAAAGCTTATACTTAAACCTGGATCAGGTGACCCTGAATCCTCCCTTAGTTATGCTGCAATAGTTTCAGACTACTGCGGGCTTGTAATGGTGCACTCAGCATTTCTTCTTCACTGTGTTTATACCCCACTCTGCATTTCCACAGTGTGTGTTTTGTCCTGTCCTCCTGTTTGTTTTTGGGTTTCTCCTTCCCAGTGTCCCCAAGTGCTTAATTAAAAGGGGGGTGTTTTTTCTGTATTGTTTTAGGGTCTTTACCTGACAGTATAAAGCACCTTAAATAAATTTATGTTAAATAAAGTCTGTTTCTAATTGTTTCTGTCCTGTTGGAGGTCATTTTGTAGCTCTGGGCCTTCTATGGTCCTCTCCAGCTCTGCTAGAGTAACTGCCTTTCTCCTAGAATCTCCTCTGTGCTCTTGACAAGTTTGCAAACAAACCTTCTGGCAATGGGACTCATTGATGTGCCATGCTGGAGGTTTTGAACTACCTTTGCAGCCTCTGTAGGCTCCAGGTATCGCCCCAGCAGTGACACTGACACTAGCTAAATGCAAAAGTGGTCAAAAAACAGAAAAGATGAGGAGGGAAAAATGTCAGTGGCCACTTATAAAGCCATTCCTGTTTTGGGGGCTGTCTCATTGTTGCCCCTCTAATGCACCTGTTTTTAATTTCATTAACACCACCTTCTGCTGCTTGACTGGCCACATCAACATCCCAGAAGCGTCACTGAATTGATGCTATTCTCTCATTAAAATGTGCCCCTTTCATTTTTAGAGCAGAGTACATGTACATTATTTTCTCCCTTCAGTCACTTTATTACATGTTGGGTCCAAGCTTCCTGTGAACTAGAAGGAACTAGTTAGCATTCATTTTTAGCACTGATGGCGTTAATGCTTTCTATCTTACGTGTATCTTCCTGTTAGAGCAAGCCATCCTACGTGACTGAGATGTCAGCTTGCCACCAGAGGGCAGCAGAGTCCATCGTGGAAGGAGCCATAAAGAATGGAGGCCTGTACATTAAGCTTGGCCAAGGCCTGTGTGCCTTCAACCACCTGCTACCCCCTGAGTACATCCACACCCTGCAACTACTAGAAGACAAAGCTCTAAACAGGAGGTACAAAGAGGTGAGGAGTGCAGCACAAGCAAAGCACAGGACTCGTGAAAGAGGACAGAGTGACACTGGTCAGGATGTGTCTGTCTCTAACAGGTGGACGCTCTCTTTGAAGAAGACTTCAACAAGACCCCTGATAAGCTTTTTAAAGCATTCGACTATGAGCCCATCGCTGCTGCCAGCTTAGCTCAGGTTCATAAAGCCCTGCTGTTTGACGGGACTCCGGTCGCTGTGAAGGTGAGCTGCGGAAATCACTGTTAACATTTTAAATGACCTCACTACAGCAGTGAAGCATTAGCCTCATGAAACAATGATTCAGTTATGTCTGAGGTTTTATTTTTGGTTATGGGAAAGTTTGGTCCTGACTTTTAATAGTTTCTCGTCCTGTTTCACACAGGTGCAGTTCATTGACCTCAGGGATCGCTTTGATGGAGATATCAGAACATTGGAGATCCTGCTGGATATGATTAAGTTCATGCACCCCAGTTTTGGGTTCCGATGGGTCCTTAAGGTCAGAAAGTGTCTGTATGACTTGACCGATTCACTCGATGTTCTAAACCCAGGGTGTCCATCTCCAGGCCTCAAGGGCCCGTGTCCTGCAGGTTTTAGATGTGCCCTTGATCTAACACAGCTGATTTAAATGGCTAAATTACCTCCTCAACATCTCTTGAAGTTCTCCAGAGGCCTGTTAATGAACTCATTTGAGTCAGGATGATATCTAAAACCTGCAGAACACTGGCCCTTGAGGTCTGGAGTTCACCACAGTTTTCTGTTTAGAAAACTTCAGAAGTTACAGAGTTTTATTGTAATTTGTGTAGGACTTGAAGGGAACACTGGCTCAGGAGCTGGACTTTGAGAATGAGGCCAGGAACTCTGAGAGGTGCGCAGAGGAGCTGAAACACTTTAAATTTGTGGTTGTGCCTAAAGTCTTCTGGGAGCAAACCAGCAAGGTGAAGTTGTTGTCAGTGGTACAGAGTAGTGCTGGGCGATATGGAAAAAATATTTATCACAATAGGAATTCTTTTATATGACGATAACAATATATATCACAATGTACCACCTGACCTGTGGTCATCTGGAAAGTACGCAGTCTGTAAACAGCGAGCGCAGAGGGTGCAGTCTTTGTTAATGAAATGGATGGTTACGCTCATGTAGGGCTGCGTATCTCTGCTCGTCCATAGGCCAGTCGTCAAGGCATAATGCACAACACTGCAAACATCCTTCTCTCCTTTGGGCCGGCATGCGTCATAAGCGAGGCAACTCGACTTTACTGAAGTGCTTACGTACATAACGTACCTCGGATCAAGGACTTTGACGAGGTTACGAAAGCTGTCCTTCTCAACTACATAAACAGGGGCCATGCCTTTACAAATGTAATGCGAGATGGCTCCTGTGATTTGTTTATGGTGCTGGGACGTTTTCTCATAAGGGCCTTGTGTGAAAGACTGCTGTATCTTCGGCTGGCTATAGTTTTTCTTTTCCCAACTTGCTCCCATCGTTCCACAACTTGGTTTAGCTTGAATTTTCTAGATTCTTGAGTATTCCTTTTCGTCGACCTTCTGTAGGTGATAGAAGAGATTTGTTGTGTTGCCATCGGGTGCAGGAATAGTTTTATAGCATAGCTTGGAAATGGGCGTCTTCTGCTCCGTGTTGGTGCTGTTGAACTCAAAATGTAACCAAATCACAGACGTACCCCCTCTTTTCGGTCTAAGTGCTTCTTCCTGGGCTGCCTGTGTAGCTGTCTCTGCCTGTTGCATGTCCGGGCAT
The DNA here is from genome assembly GCF_056152115.1 of Neolamprologus brichardi. Classification (NCBI taxonomy): domain Eukaryota; kingdom Metazoa; phylum Chordata; class Actinopteri; order Cichliformes; family Cichlidae; genus Neolamprologus; species Neolamprologus brichardi. The sequence goes on along the minus strand of NC_142124.1, from coordinate 28,318,697 downwards.
GAAACTGCAACATGTCGCACGTCCATCGTTTTGAATTACCGTAAAGCATGTCGCAAATCCGGGTGCACGTAAAGCAGCACCATGTCGCAATACCACAAGACGGAGTTTCTTTGCGAAAAATATCTTCTTCTTTTGTTTTTATACTTTATTTTCTCTTGCATAAAGTTAAGAGTATGTATAGTGAGAAGACAACACTAATATATTTGCCACAGGCTATTTAATGTTATATTTTATGTAATAATTTAAAAAATTATGATAGAAACGATAGAAGACAAATGGCATGATAGACACTTTTCTATCGTCCACACGATGTATATCGTCATATCACCCAGCACTAGTACAGAGTAAGTGCACAATAATACTGCTCGACTTCCATCAGCATCCTCTTTATTTTTTCTCTCCAATACTCAGAGAGTGCTGACAGCAGAGTTTTGCGACGGCTGTAAAATCAACAGCGTGGAAGAAATAAAACGTCAAGGACTGAGTCTGAAAGATGTAAGCTGCGCAGCTGACGATACTCTAAATCCTCGAGTCACTCGCCTCTTCTCACTCTCTGTTTCAGTGTCTTTTGTTTCTCTTGTCTCACCCTCAACCAGTTGTGGCAGGTGGCTGCCCCTCCCTGAGCCTGATTGTGCTGGAGGTTTCTTCCTGTTAAAATACATTTTTCCTTCCCACTGTCGCCAAGTGCTTGTTATTGTTGGGTCTGTGCAACATAAACCACTTTAAGGCAACAGTTTTTGTGACTTTGGTGCTATATAAAATAAATGTAGCTTTATTTTTCAGACTGCAGATAAACTGATCAGAACATTTGCTGAGCAGATATTCTACACGGGTTTTATCCATGCAGACCCTCACCCCGGGAATGGTAGGTACATCACATGGACTGTAGAGCATGGAACCACTGGTGTTGTTACTCTGCATTTTTTAAACCTCAGCATTTGATTTCCTCCATGTTGTTGTTCTTGTTCTTGTTCTTGTTCTTGTTCTTTTTAATGGCCCAAAAAGGCTCATAATTAGGAATGAGGGTACATTTTAAACCCAACACTGGCTACCTTGTAAGGACAATCTTTACCTTATAGAAGTGATTCAATAAAGTCCTGTGATTTCACTCATTAAAACTGAAGCACAAACTTCCTGGATGCTCTGTTCCACATAACAGGACATGTTGTTTGTCAGTTAATTCCATTAAAATCTATGAAAGGCATCAACACAGCTGACAAAGAAGCCAGACACCTGTAAGCCTTAGAAAAATCCAAATGAGAAAAGTCACACACTTGAGTGTTTATTAAGAAACTTGTTTATAGCAGGGTTGTTAAATCAGTGGCTGTGTGGGAAGTTTAATTCTTTAAAATTCTGAGATCTTTTGTTTTTACTTTTTTTTTTACATTAACGTTCATAAACAAGTTCAAGTTGTTTACTCATGCTAAAAAAAACATATACATATCATATGAAATGACATGAGTTAGTAACAGAGGCTCTAAAGGGAAGAAGTCACTCAAATTTGGATCATGTGTTGCAGTTCTCGTGAGGCGAGGTCCTGACAACAAGGCGGAGCTGGTGCTGTTGGACCACGGCTTGTACGAATACCTCAGTCAGCAGTAAGAAACTGATGAGTCGCCATGAGATACTCTCAGGTTTTTGTTCAGCTATCTGCTTTAACTCTGACCTTTGAACTTAGAGATCGAGAGGCCCTCTGTAAACTTTGGAGGTCCATAGTCCTCAGGGACGAGGCAGAAATGAAGCGGCAGTCCAGCGCCCTCGGGGTCAAAGGTCAGGACGCTTGACTTAAACGCCATGTTAACTTTGTTATGAACAAATGTGGGGATTAAAATCAAACACGAGGGCTCGTCGTCCTCTGCAGAGTACTTCCTCTTCTGTGAGATGCTGCTGCAGCGACCAATCAACATGCACAAGTTGGGTCTGTCCAACATCCTGAGCAGGGAGGAGACGGCCTACATGCGTGAGATGGCCGTCCACCGCTTCGAGAGCATCATGCAGGTGCTGAAGTCGATGCCTCGGCCCATGCTGCTGGTGTTCAGGAACATCAACACGGTGCGGAGCATCAACATCACACTGGGGGCGCCGGTGGACCGCTACTTTGTCATGGCCAAGAGGTAAACACCCTAACACAACATCTCAGGGGTCATGGCCATTAAGGATGAGAGCAGCATTGTGTAAAGCAATATTTCTTTTGGTAATGTCAGTCGGTACTTAGCTTTAAATTAGTGGGTATGCTGCGTGTTGCCCCTGTGTGGATACAGCTGCAAGGATCAGCTAATGAGTGTGCACACCACAGTTTCACCCATATACAGTCACTTCTGACTCCAAAAATCATCAGCCAAAAACCCTAATGCACAGACACCAGTAGGTGATGGCTTATGACTCTGTCCATCTGTTATCTACAGTCTGTTTAAAACACCTGATGCCTGGAAGTATTCAAACAATAAAGAGCGTAATGAGTCAATGTCTGCTGGGCAGTTAGTGTGAACCCTGAGTAAGCAGAACCCAAAGTGGGCCCCACACACACTCAAAGAAAACCAGGCCTCAGGATCAATACGTTGTCCTTATTTGGGTTTTTTTGAGACGCTTTGAACTTTGTTTTAACTTTGTTCTGTGCTTATCAAAGAAAAATGTCCCCACACGGTTGGTCAAAAAGCACTATGGATTTCTAGTTCAGGACCTTGCATTAATAACTTAAAGGCACATGGCCTCTATTGGACCAAGTTTTGTGAAGAAATAAAAACCGATCAATGCAGCGCTCATTTTCCAGCATGAAAGTTAGAAATTTCCCCAGAGCACAAAGTTGTTTGAGCAAAAATGCAGAATTTTAAAGCCTGACACTGAATTACATGTTTATTTTTAAATGTAATTTTGTGTCTCGGTGACCATTAAAGTTGATTAAAACAATACTTTAAAATATCTGCCTCAAGAAGTGCTGTGAGTGATAATCTTTTGTGAAGGCTCCACATCTCCAGCAGAATGTCATAAAAGTTTGCAGATCTTGTGCATGTCTCTTTTTCTCATCAACAGCGCCGTGCGAGGCTGGGGGAAGATTCAGGCTGAGAAGGTCGGCGTCCTCCCTCAGCTTTGGCTCTTCCGCTGGGGGAGGACTGCATGGGAGAGCGTCAAGTTTGAAGTTGCTCTGAGGTGTGCAATAATTAAAGAAATTATATGTTCTGTGATTGGAGCCACTGAGGCTGATTAGATTACTTTTACAGATCAGAGATGGCAGTGATGAGCCTGACACGTGCGGTCCTGGCGCTGCTCCAGTACTTGGGCCTCCTATCGCTGGACTCCGACTTGTACGAGTACCTGAAATAAGCGCGCAAGCGTCTCACTACAAAGGATTCATTCCAAGCACAAGTGAACGCAGCTCATCAGTGAGCCTTTTGCTGCTCAAGCAGCTCCGAGTGCTGGTGGTTTACGGTGCTGCTCGACTGTGAGCAGCGTTCCCACCAAACCACCTTCAGGGTCTGCTGGGGGAGAATGTGCTCCACTACAAGACTGTAAGCATCTGTTCCAGGGCGAGAGGAGCAACACTACCAATGTGACTTTTAAGTAATTAAATCTTATTTATTTTAGAGTAATTTTGGGAAACCAAATCCAATGAGGTTTTTAACCTGCAGGTTTTTTAATGAAGCAGACATTTTCTCAGTTATTCTGTCCAGCACCACCTGACTGTTTAAATTATGAGAACATGGTAATAAAACACGAAGAAATCACACCAGTCTTGGTTTGTTTGTTTTTTCCCTCTTTTATACAAAATATTCTAAGAAAACAAATCAAAGTTTCCATAACAAAAACTCTTCTGTTCACTATAAAACAGCTCAGTGAAGAAGAAGCAGGAATGTGGCGTTCAGAAATGAGCCGTTACTCTGTCGATCTCCAGAAGGTCATCCAGGATCTGCAGGGAGAAGGAAATTAAATGAGTGAAGAGCTGAGCTAACGGGAAGCTCCGGTCTGCTGTTCTGCGTACTCACGATGTCCTGAGTCGTCCCGATCTTCTTGGCCAGCTCGCTGCGCTCCATCGTGCTGAGGTACAGGTACTTGTTGAGGAGCTCTCCATCCAGGATGTTCTTCACAGGATTCTGAAGGCTCCGCCTGTCGCTGTGCAGCATTCTGGATACCACAGACAAACACGTCACTCACATCAGCATCCCGAACTGTAACGTTTCATAATTCATGTCAGAGAGCTGCAGTGCTGCTAACCTGAAGGCTTTTGGGTTCAGACCGGCGTGATGAGGCAGCATGGTGGTGAGCGCATTTTGCAACATCAGCAGACGGCGGTAAGTCTTCTCCTGCATGGGGAGGAGCAGGCCGATGCCTCCATCCAGGGTTGCTGTGGGAACATGATTAGTTCATATAGGGAACTGAAGCTTCTCATTACCATGTGATTCATACTGGTTGTGATTTGGCGATTGTGATAAGTTCACAAAATAAAATCAGCATAAATCAGTAACAACAATCGCCTCACTTTATATTGTAACGTAAAGACTCTGAGCAAGTGCTTTGGTGACAGTGGGAGGGAAAAACTCATTTTTAACAAAAACTTTTAGTTTAGTTTTAAAATACATCGTTTACAGTTTGTTTTTAGTTACATCAAATTTCTTGTTTTAATTTACTGTCATATCCTCTCATCCCAACCGGTCGCAGCAGATGGCCCCGCCCCTCCCTGAGCCTGGTTCTGCCGCAGGTTTCTTCCTGTTAAACGGGAGTTTTTCCTTCCCAGTGTTGCCAAAGTGCTTGCTCATAGGGGGTCATATGAATGTTGGGTTTTTCTCTATTATTGTACGATCTACTGTACAATGTAAAGCGCCTTGAGGCGACTGTTGTTGTGATTTGGTGCTATATAAATAAAATTGATATGAATTAAATTGAATATCTTTGGCTCACAGCACATTTGCAATGTTGTGACTGAATGTGATTCGGTAACATCAGCTTAGTTCAGTTAGTAAAAGGAATATTTGTTGGTATGAGTTTTGATTCTCCCGGTAAAGCCTTGTGCTGCTACCCACCGAACCACGTGATGTGCTTGTTGTCCCAGGTTAGAGCCTTTTTGCTGCTAGCGTCCAGCGCCCCTCTGCACGGCATCCGCCAAAAAGTGTTGATGTTAGCTCCGGCGTTGAAGTCCGCTCGCCTCAGCAGGCGCATTCCTCCAAAGCTCTCTTTAGCTGCAACACACACACACGGAGTACTTAACAAGAACTGTGTAATTTTAAATTAAGTTACAAAACATCTACAGCACATACCTTCAGGCAAATACATGTAAACATAGAGGTTCTTGTCTCGATCCGACACTGCAAGAGAACAGAAAAGCTTTGTGAGAAAACGATTTGATCATTAAAGTTTCTTTGTTGTTGTTGATTGTTTTTGTAAAATAAAGATTATTCCAGACGTTACCCAAGAATCCAAGCTGGTTGTTATCCACCATGAATTCGATGCTGTAGACTTCTAAAGGCTTTGCATCCTGTTGCCAAAACAATAAGAAAAGAGTTAAAACCCAACAGAGAAGGCTACAGGCCCCTGAATCATCCCCTGCTGCCAGAGCTGCTCTCGTCAAGATGAACCTGGCTGAAAGACATCAGTAATCACTCACAGATCTTCATCAGTACACCCTCCACTGTGTGCTGTAGCCACGGTTACTTAATCCAGATTTACACTCTCATACAGCACATCTTTCCTGACTGTTTACAACCCTGACTTCATTTGGGAATACTTGAAATGACAGACGTTTGAGTCTGGGACAGGCTCCACCCACTGAGTCGTGGCGTGCCGTTTCCTCCTCACCCTGCTGACAAGAGACAGCGTCTTGCTCTCCTCCTGGTAGCGCAGTAGCGAGATGCTCTTCATCAAGTCAGCAGCCAGGATGAAATTCTTGATGCTGAACATCTGGTGGATGTAGAGCTGCGTGTCGATGAAGGCCATACCCGTCAGATCATTGTCCTTCAGGACCCACAGGAAGATCTGAAAGAGGAAGTTATACCATTTGTTTTTGCGGGTGACTCACCTCTTTGGGTGATTATCGCAGAATTTCAAAAATGAAACATTAAAAGGTCATTTAAACTCCAGCGAGCATCCTGACAAAAAAATTCAGAGGCTTAATAATAAGTGAGTTCAGATGAGAGGCGACCGGGCACAATCAGTCAGATAGTAAAATCTGACTGCTTATGCAACATTTTCTAAAATATACAGCAATAACAAACTTTTACAAGTACTAAATTTTAATGGTGGACAACTGATCCATTAAAGACCCTACAGTGTGACACTCTTCACTGAGTGGGATGGTGTGTAGAGGCTGGATTAGAAAGCAGGTTAGGACTCCTGTTTGAGTACTGTTCAATAACCAGACCCAGTGTGACGGAGCACTGGTGTCGCTATATGCAGCCATGTCATGAGTGTTTTTCAGACCTTCTGGCCGATGGCTGACACCAGGTATCCGTTACAGTGACACAGAGCAGTCACCGGTCCCTTCTGCTCCTTCTCATAGAGCACTTTAAACTTGTTCTTTGTGAGGGGCTGGCCGGGCTCCGGCACCACTTCAATCACATCCAGGATCAGAATCTGAAGGTGAGACAAAATTGAAAAACAAAAAACGAATTTAATGGAAATTAACAAAGCAGTTTTGTTACGAGGTGACATGTGGGAGGAAGAGACTAAATGTTTAATTTCCAGCTCACCCGGCCCCTGCAGGTGACCTCCTCCCCCTGCATCAGACACGTTCCTGCTGCGATGTAACCCTTCAGTCCAGACACAGTCTCCTGACTCCTCAGTGCCACCGTCTTCATGCACGTGACGTGTTCCCACTCCTCCAGGTCAATCCTTTATGGAGACAGACGTCACAATCATTCACTCCTGTTAGCATCCATCTATCTATGATACAGCATCGTCCAGTCATAGATTACTGGGATTTATATGGCTGTATAGATTATATGTCAATATGGAGAAGGTGCTAGAAAGATTGCCAGCTCAGCAGGAAATCATCAATCAGGTACATATGGTCGAGCAGCCAGTATGAGACGATTTTTTTCTCTGGGTGATTTTGTGACGATCGAAGCAACGCTGGGGGGGCTTTGAGTGGGGAAAAAACCCAAGTGTGCACTACAGGTGATTGATTTTTATTGTATAAATCATATACAGAGAGGGATACAAAGAGCAGGGGATCTCAAACTGTGAGGTGGGTCACATTGGTGGGGCATGGAGGCCCAGGGGAAAAGCATGAGCGGAAAGTTGAATCAATATAAATTCTGAAGAGAAAATAAACATACTACATTGCACCATCAAGCCGACCTTTAGTTCACTAAAAGTCAAACCTGAACTTTTTTTTTTTGATAATGACTTGGGGAAAAGGAAGGTAAACTTTTTTTTTAGTGGGCGATTTGAGCAAAGCGAAAGAAAGCAGACCTAAAGCAGCAGCATGAAACTAAAATACTAAAACTGTTCTCCCGGGCTTAAACCAGGGAAACACTAGCTCACTAGTCTGAGTTATCCGCCTGTAACTAAGTTCTCCATCGTCCTTTGAAGAGGTCACGCTCTTATGCAAGTGAAGTGTGATCAAAGCGCTCAAAAAAGTTACATTACAGTAACTTGCAGTAAAGCAGCTGCTCTTTAGACACAGCATTTGAAGATAATAATAATAATAATGATGATAATAATGGATTAGATTTATATAGCGCTTTTCAAGGCACCCAAAGCGCTTTACAATTCCATTATTCATTCACTCTCACATTCACACACTGCTGGAGGCAGCTACGGTTGTAGCCACAGCTGCCCTGGGGCAGACTGACAGAAGCGAGGCTGCCATATCGCGCCATCGGCCCCTCTGGCCAACACCAGTAGGCGGTGTTAGATGCACTCAGAAGATACCTTCTGAGTGCATCTAAAACAGTTCGTTCAACTAAAAATGTTTCCTAATCTGAAGACTTTAAACTGGCAGAAAGCCTCAGCTGTCCCTGCTTCACAATAACAGATCAAATGATCCTGAATGAAATGCACTTCAACATCAAACACAGGAATACAAAAACTCAGTGCCCCAAAATATGCTGCTTAAGAAGACTGGGCCCGGCTTACATAATGCATCGTTCAGCTGCTCACAGAGAAGCACTCAGAGGAGCGCTAATGATAATACAGAGTAGTTAATGAACAGGGACCTGGATAAACCACTCAATATTTTCAACTGATGAAGGTAAGCAGCCACGTGAGACTAAATTTATAGTCTACAACAACTTGGATAAATGGCCCAAGACTTTCAATTAAAGCCCACACTTCTCCCACAGTCTCCAGTGGAACAGCTCAGGGCAGGGAAAATGAGAAAATAAAACTGGCACAATCTGGGCTGGACCACTTTCTCCATGGCTGCCCAGTATCTATTAAAACAAAGCATTTATTGATTTCACAAACTGCACTATGGCTCTTCAAAGCAGTGCAATAAAAAGCTTTTACCGTGTGTTGGGAATGGCCTCCCAGCTCACTGGAGAGATGAGCTGGATTGAGAACTTCTCCTGCTGCGGATGAATGTAGCGTTCATCTGCAGGGGGCAAGAGGAGAAACGTCAATGCTCTCCATTCACATGGAAACGAATCAGCCAAAGACAACTTCAGATTTACACTGATCTTCAGTAAAAGCAGAGACACAAAAACGATTGAGCTAGCAGCTACGGAGGAGAGCTCAATGTCATGCATTCACCACAAGTCAAAAGCCCGGTAGCTTAAGATGACATATTTGTCTGTAACTATGCAAAAATATGACTGAAATCTAGCTAAAAGCACACAAATCACCAAAAACAATGAATAGACAGTTAAACTGGCATCAAGGTGACACTTTAAATACAAACAAAACCACCATATTCAGGAAATATATTGTAAATGGCTGACTGAATAACAAAAAGTAATTTAGAAATAACTGAAAGACACAGCTGTGAATAACAGAGCAATTCCAGCTTAATGTAGTTTCCAAGTTAAAAAAGCAAAAACAGCTAAAAGTATCTGCAAATAGTTTAACATGACTGATTAAAGTCATTTTTTAAAAAGCTCAAATAGCCAACTAAAAGTAGTTTGTCAAATACATCTAAATGACCCCCTGAAGTAACCGATAAATAGAACCTCCCTGTATTTAAACAGCAATTAATCTAATCTAAGGTCAAATATTCTGTATGTACTGAATCTATATTTTTTGAATAAAGGCTGTCAAGTGATCAGTGAATAACATTTTTGCTGGAAAGGCTGATCACTACTATCATACATTGATAATATCAATACCAACGCAGGTGCTGGTAGTGGATAGCTACCAGTCCAATAGCATCGATACTTTGTTTCTATCCTCTGAGTTGAACTGTGCTAAATAAACAATTATTAATATTATTTATTAAATCTCTATATAATAATCTTTTTGTGTTGACTCTCAAGTCTGTTTTATTTCTACAGCACATTTAAACAACAGAAGGTTCTTTAGAGACGGTCTCCGAAACACTGACCTCGTTCTATGACTTCGTATTCCTTCTCCTCTCCTGTCATCCTCGGGATGCGTGTACATGGTTCTTTCACACTGGTGCACACAGCATACACCTGAAAGGAAAAAATACAAAATCCCACTAAAAAAGGTTCACATCAAAGACTTAATCCCTTCAAAGTCACCCTGCATTGATTTTTTTCTTTTCCAGTAAGAAAAACCTCAAGGCCAGAAGCCTTTCATCTCCTCGATCAATATGCTTTTATTTTGCATCGTGTTATGTGAGTGGATGTGTTTGAGTCCGGGGAATGTGTTTCGCCTCGAATGTGTGTCGAGGCTTCGGCGCCTTTGGTGCTGTGAGGGCTTAGCGAGAAGAGCCTTGCCTTGGATTCCACGTGGTAGGAGACATAGTGGACGGTGCACCTCAGAGGGATTTTTCTGACTGGCCACGGGGCGTCGTAGGACAGATACGTGGGCAAAACGCTGATCCTTAGCTCGCCCTGTGGGAGAGCACACACACAGAAAAGCCTCAAGGATCTGATTTGGTTTTTGTTTGTTTACTTCCTGTAATGTCACTTCTGGCTTGCTTTAGTGATCTTCAAACACTTTCTCAGCTGAGACAATTAAACCTGGTGCTGTTCCAGAATAATTACGCTCCTTCCTCTGTGGTCTGTTTTCTTAACGTGTGCAAAAAAAAGAACAGAATTTCTAAACTCTTCAGGACCTCCATGTTTATATTCATAAAGCTCTGAGGACAAAAATGTCTGCATGTCGTCATTTGTCTACCAATTTAATAATAAAAACCAGCTCAGTGCAGTCTAGTAAAGTATAACAATAAGATAAAATCAAACAAACAGTTCTTGTACCTGTTTGTTAAAGTACAGAAAACCTTTGGGGCAGTTGATATTATGGAAGGGGGAGAAAGACTCAATGGAGCCATCAATGGTCATTGGGTGAAGCCTCAACGCTCCACGAGACGTGACCAACATCCAGTGAGGAGACGGGCCGCAGATAAATACCTGGGATAGCAAAGACACAAAAAGACTCCTGGTTGCAGGGCTGTTTCTTGAATAACAAAGGTCTATAATTAGTTCTTAACAAAGGCATTCTTACTCCTGAGTATCCAGAGATGTCCTCAAAGTATCTGAACCTGGCAATCCGACCTTTCACGCTGGAATTTTCCTCGGTGGCACTGCTCTCTGCTTTCTTATCTTTCTTGAGCTTGGATTTCTTTTCCCTGAAGTTAATGTTGTGGGGTACCTGTGGAGAGTCCGGTGACACGGTTAATGAGGCGTCACCTAAGCTGACTTGATTTAATTTTATCAGTGCACACACTTTTTTGAAGCGGACTTTCAGGTTGTTTTGTGGCTGTTGTTGATCATACTGGAACGCTTCATAGATCAGAAGCTCTTGTTCAACGTGGACCTAGAAAACAATGAAAATGTAGATTTTTTTTTTACTATGGTTTGTTACATCTGGTGAATGATTAATATGACACAGCAGAAGTGACTGTAGAGTGTTGGGAGGTGAAGAAGAGTTTTCCAACACAACATCTGACTTTAGTACTGAAAACTGTAAAAACTCACCAGCAAATATGGTTTACTGTGATTGTTGCCAAGTGAAACCAAAGCCACTTCTTTGACTAATGGAATCTCTCCTTGACGGGTGACTTCTTCTTTTTTACCCTCCCCCTGTGTTGCCGATTGGCCAGAGGAACTGTCCACCAGCACCCTTTGGCCCACTGGGAAGTTCTTCACCAGGAACACCAAGCGCCAGTCTGGCAGCTGATAAATCTGTTCAAATAACCAGCAGTCAAAATGAGTGAATGCGGAAATAAGCCCTAATGTTCTTCTGATTCGTTACTGTACATACTGATCACGTGTTATTTTCAAGTTCAGTTTTATTGTATGTTCACACAAACTGTAACAAACTGCAAGTCAACATCCAGGAAAAAACTGTAACTGGCCGTGAACCACAGATCAATCTGTTAAGTGATTAAATAATAAGTCTCTTGTGTGTTTCTTCAAAGTCATGCTAGAGTTGTACAACTGTGTTAAGATTACAAAGTGTAGCACACCTTTAAGCTAATTTAAAATAAAATCAAGCTGCGCACTACAACACCTCAGAATTGTATCATGCATCGGAAATGAGTCTCCATCAGCTCAGTCACCGCTCTTTGGAAACAACTGAAACTTTCCAAAAACATTGTTTACTTTGTTGTGAAAGTAGCATCTCAGACACATTGCTGGCTGCTTTTTGTCCATCAAGTGTCACAACTACTAAACTAAAGTGAAATGTACTTTCACTGAAAACAATTTATACCTTTGTTGCTATAGTTTATAAAGTAGCCAGCAATACCTAGAAGCTGCAGAGCATCATGTCAACTTCAAACCCTCTAAAACCTCCCTGCTTTTTAGCTTTTGATTTTTTTAAGCAGCTTGCTAGCTTATTTCTACCCTCCAACAGCACCTGATAAATCCTTTTTCCCAGGAAAACAATGTTTGCTTGGGAGTAGAATAACACAGATCACTTTAACCAAACTCATTTGGAAATTGCTAATTATGTCTGATTTAACAGTGTGCAGTACACAATGTCAACATACTGAAAGATCAAACACTCATATTACCAATAACAGCTTAGCTGAGGCCAAGAGTCTTTTAACTGCATAAAAATCACTGACAAAGGAAGATGCAGCCATTAGTCCAATTACCTCTCACCTCAAGAAAACCAACAGAAAAAGCAAGTTATGTAAACAATCAGGACCAACTGTGGAGGGGGGCTTTAAAAGGCTGCCCCGAAGCTGATTATTCACTATTTTAGATGAAGACTGAACTCTTTCAGTCTTCTCAATCAAACATTTCTTGATCCATGTGACAGAATGTGATGAGATTGTGGTTAAACGAATGAGAATAGCTAAAACCTGAGGTGGTTTGATATTCTCCTTTAGCGCCAATTAGGGCTTAGTGACATGGAGTTTTCTACCTTCTATCTGAGTTCCCTCAGAAAAGTCTTGCCAGTGTTTGAAGCTCTCCCACTCTCCCTCTGTTTGTAATATGAGGAAACACTGTAAATAAGAACTTATCTTCTTCAAAGCATCCAGACGTCTTTGAGAAAAAAAAAGTGAAAAATATTCAGTCTAGTCTGTGTGACTGTGCAGTTTTATTAGTTTGAATGTACACTAAACAACTGCAGTCACAAAATAACACAAACTGACAGAGGTCGCAGTAGATGAAGTTTCTAGTGGAGTGTGACGGCTTCACTTCATTGTCTGAAAGAGCTTTCTGATGCCAGCAGAAGTGGTGAAAATGTTCTAAGATAGCAAACACTTGAAACCTTATTGATTCTTTTAGGTGTTTACAATCAGTGTGCTGCTGATTGTGTCCACAGCAGAAAATCACTTTAGTTTGTGTGCAGGTCGTTACTGTAGGGAACACACTGACTGTCCACAAGGACCTGATACAATCCCACTTCAGAGAAAATGAACCCTCCCCAGCTGAGTGCAGACGTTTTACCCAGTGCATTGATCATAACTTTAAAAAAAAAACATAAAAAAGAAATACACGCTTTTAAATGTGACTTTAAATTACATCTCTCTTATGAAAGTTCTAAAAGCATCTTACATGTTTGTTTTTTCATTGTAAATAGAATAAATGGTGAATCCGCATTCAGTAGATTCCAGTAAACAACTATCACCATACCTCCATCACTCCATTCTCCCTGATGATCATGCACCAATGGGTTGGCTCTGCTTTGCTCGAGGTCGCCTCGCTCCCAGACGTTGTCGGTGCCACAAAGCTGCGGTTCATATCTTCCTTGGCAGGCGTTGCACTCGCATTCGAGTCTCCGTACAGCATTTCCTCCTCGTCATCCACTGTGTTGCTGCACACGCATTTAATAACAGTCAGCAGTGTGAAAACTGGCTGAAGGCGTCAGTGTGGAGGCGAACTGAACTCTTACCTCATGTCATGGATGATGGTCTCTGCTTCCGACTGACTCCTGATGGTGTCCTCTTTGATGGAGCAGCTCACTTTGTTTTCTGTTGTAAACATTCCACTCACGTCTCGGTAGGCGCACAGTGTGATGACACGGGATTGCTGTTAAATCAGAAACCAGTTTAACCAAGGTTAATACTGCTGAGAACCATATAAGAGCGTTTTGCAAATCCAGTTTCCATAAGAGAAAGACCGTCATGAACGCTGCCAATATGAAAGAAGTGAAACTGAGTCGGCCAACTCTGCTGGGTGAGCTTCACTGTGGCCAGCAGGGGGTGTGTTTGTTTTTGTGAACACCGGTCACTCACGCTGGGAATCTGTGGTTTCTGCAGTGTCAGTCGGTGCATCTTCCCCATGTACGAGTCAGACTTCAGCACAAACATGGTGACCACTCCCTCAGCAGTCATGATAACCACATATGGGTCAGCCACAGAGCAATGCACTATGGGAGAACCCAGGTCCACGGGGATGAAGTGGAGCTGTCTCACTGACAGAAAAAGTTAAAAAAAAAAAAATTGTTAAAGGTATCACTCAAATGATGAACCAAAACAAACACACACACTAAAATAACGCTTTTAAAACACAACAACTTGTTTTACTTTATTTAATGAGGTTTTTGTTTAACAGCTTCCAGCTGCAATTATTCAAAGCTAAGGACAAAAGTTACAAAATAAATAAACCAACTAATTGTACCTCCTTCCAGCAGACGAAGGCCCATGGGGGAGACCTGAATGATGTACTTATTGTCCCCAATGTTCCCAGCATACACAGTGGGTCCCTGAGTTGCAAAACCACTGGTATCCAGCTCCATGATCTCCTGACCTGTTTGAAGGATCTTCAGGAAAACGCAAAGATGCTTACAGCCAAACAGTCTACAAGATCAAGCAGCACCTTCAGGCGCTGAAAAATAAAGCCAAACTTTGAATTCCCTTTAATAGTCACTACCACAGACTGTATATGAGGATAAACACGTCGGTTTTGATTTCCATATTTTGGAAAGCTCTGGTTTACTGCTGTTCTTATTTTAAAGCCAAAAGCCAGTTTATTTGGCTTAGAGGGGTAAGTGCTAAGCTATCAACTAACACTATCAAGCTTGGTTAGCAAGCTGCATCCATGAACTGTGCATGAACACACAGATATACATGTCTACTCAATGCTAAGATCCTTTCATTGGAGTCAGTGAACTGGACCTCTTCGCTATGTGTGTGCTTGTGGTGCCTTTTGGAGCATTTGAACAGATTTGTCTAACATGTAATTTGCCTTGTTGTCCGGAACGATCTGTTCAATAAGTTTTTGCTCCAGTTTTAGTAAGTGAAGCTCCAGTTTTTTATTAGTTTGTTACTAATAAAAAGTTACCAGGTATCTGTGTCTGTGTGATTCACCCATACAAGTTAAATGATCATTTCATTTGAAGCGCTTGATAGATTTCCGCTTCTAACGCTAACATTAAGGCTTCAAAAGGAGTTCAAAACTAACGACAGGCATCACTGTAGCTACTTCCACCTTTTATATACAGTCTCTGTTCCATGTTTTAAATAATCTTTCTTGTCGAAGAAAAGCAGCAGAGTATCGGTTACAGTCTTTTACCACGACTTCAATCACAACAAAGTCGATTAACATGTTTTTACCATTGTTGAATCTTCTCTGCTCAGAATGAGGAAGCCATGCTTCTTCGCATCATCCTCCAGGGGAGGTTCCGTCTTCTTCTCCTCTTCCTCTTTTTCCACCTCCTCTTTGTCCTTTTCTCCCTCTTCACCATCATCACCCGTCTCAGCCTCAGCCCCATCCTCTGACTCATCGCTTTTTGCAGCCTGTGAGAGGCGTAACAAGCATGTGAGTTTAAAAGGTGTCGCCAGCACTTATTTCAAATGTTTATTAGAGAAATAACAAAATAACACTTTACAGTTTTGTCTTCTTTGATGTCACTCGAGATCACAGTCCACATGTCGTGACAACCTGGCAACTCAAACGTAGTGACTACTTGGGGTCGGATGCTTCTCTGAGAACAGAATTTAACAAATTAACAAATGAAAGAAGGGGAAAAAACAGACACACGATTCTACTGTTGTGACTCACACACGCTTCCCTGTGTGCGTTTTAATTATGCACTGAGGATTGTTGTTTCTGGGGTGTTTACAGGCTACTCCGTCGATCTCTGAGGCAGCCCTGGTAGACCCAGACTTGACTTTAGCACCGTGACTGGACCTGTGGCAGACGGGCCTCGCGACCACAGGTTTTAGGACGGTGCGGTACCAGAAATCATGAATGAGAGACTGATCTAGTAAGGAGGTTTTACCTGAAGCACAGACAGGGCACCATTCTTGCCGAAGCCAGAGCAAACTACAACTTCCAGGTCAGGCTCAGGGTTGCTCTGAAACTGTGAGTGGAATAAAAAAAATTGAGCTGACAATTCATAACAGCTAACTGTAGCATTAATATAAGACTGTTTCAACTGTCTGTACCTCCTCAGACAGGAAAGCAGGTTCACCCATGGATGCATTTGCACAAGGCCCAATGTTCAGTATGCTATCACACACCTGTGAGACAGAAAAAGACTCTTCCTCATCTTCTATGCACATCTACACCACAGTTAAGCTTAGCAGTTAAGCTTTTTACCTCAAAGGAGTAGGTGGCCAGCTGAGTGCCTGACTGGGCCTCACTTCCATACACTTCTATCTCATCCACCTCATCTGACAAAACAAAGAAGTCGAGTATAACACAGACTGGCAGTTCTCACACACGCTGCTATTGTGCACATGTCAAACAGGAAATGTACCGGTCCAATTGGTGGAGGATTCAACTCGCTTCTTTTTGCTTGGTGGTTCCTCCTAAAAGAAAGAAAGAAAGAAAAAAGAGACCACTTTCATAACAACACGTCAAATAAAACACATCACCTTTCAAGCGCAGTGAGAAAAACTAGAAAATGCTATATCTAAATTCGACGCTCAAACTAGCACCAAATCTAAGAATTGCTGTATTTAAATTTGCACCAGCTCACTTGTTTGTCTTTGTCTTTTTCTTTGTCCTGCCTTTCTTTGCCTTCCTCCGCTGGCGTCTCCTGCAGTTTCTCTGTGTACTTCAGGAGCAGCGAGTTTCCGAGGCGGGAACCCAGGAAAAGGTATCCGGGCTCCATGGTCACCATCTAAGGAAGAAGAGTAATGTAAGGCGGCAGTGTAACTGGCTGCATCATTCAGGGGGTCCACAGTTACAAGCGAAGCTTTTAAGATCAATTTAAGTGTCATATTAAAGCAAATTTAAGACCTGACATGGATGGAAAAACAAGTAATTACTCCTAAGCCTTTGGTCAAGAAATGATCATATTTCCATTTCCATAAGCTAACAGGTAGGATGGCCAGGATGACACCTAATCATTTCTAATTATTATTGTGGGTTTTCACTGTTGTATTGCAAGACATCCATCCATGCTTATCCTTTTTAGGGTCGCGGGGGGTGCTGGAGCCCATCCCAGCTGCGAGAGGCAGGGTACACCCTGGACAGGTCGCCAGTCTGTCGCAGGGCTAACACATAGACAGGAGACAACCATTCGCACTCACATTGACTCCCGCATTCACACCTATGGGCAATTTAGTGTTTCCAATTAACCTATCCCTATTAACTGCATGTCTTTGGACTGTGGGAGGGAGCCGGAGTACCCGGGGAGAACCCCAACCCTATTGCAAGACCTGCATTTTTTATTTTTAAAGATGTTAACAACCTGAAAGAGTCTGTGGAAAAAGAAAGCATTGAATGTAAACAGGACGACAGCATAGATAGCCTAAACCTTTTTCACTGATGTATGTTTAAAGGTTAACAGTGGTTTGATTCTCTCCTGTTGGTATAACCCTCTGAATTAGAGCAGAGGGATAAAAAAAAAAGCAACGTTTGCCTGCTCAAATCCTGCTCCCTCATGTCCTCTGTGTCTGTCCACAGAAACACGACAGAACAAGTATTTGTTTAAGAAACAGAGCTCCTGTATCACCAGATCATCACTGCTCACAGTCAGAGGCAGGACTTACGCAGGTCGTCAGGACGCTGGCAGCAGCTTTGTCAAAGTGGAAAGCGCGCACGCTCCTCATGCCGTCAGTTATGAGTGTCAACACGTAACTGCAAAACAGCAGCAGCCAGTAAGAAATAATTTAATGTCATCAACATTTGCATGCATGTTGCTGGTAGTGTTACAATAACTCACATCTCCCCTCCTTTCAGCGAGATCACCATCTTGTCATAAGCAATAAAGTCAGACTGACAACAGTCCAGCGTGAGCTTCACTTCATCTTGTACACCTGCACAACCGAGACATGGTATAGAGTGGTGAGCATCACAGCGTACCCAGAGATACACGTACAGGCGTGGGTTTGAAATGATTAATCTTACGCAGAGGGAAGGCTGTGGTCCCATTTGTCTGAGAATTGAGCGAGACTCCGTAGGGAGGAACGCTCTGGTTCAGATAGAGCAGCGAATTCACAGCAAACACCACCACGCCACCTGCAAACGTTTCAAGTGTGATCAGCACTCGCTTAATGCAAATTCATATCCAACAGAGCACTGACACGCTTCCTCAGAACTCACCGATGGGTTTGGGGACAGCCATGACCTGTGTACAATCAAAGGGCAGATTACTGAGAGACCAGATGACAGGATGAACCTTCTGCATGATGTTGAGGGAGATTGCAACAATGCTGCAAGTGTCCTGACGGACAGCCACACGCCTGGGGAAAAAAAGCATATAGAAGTGACAATTCTGATAAAAGTGGCTGCTTAGAAACTCAAATTAATACCAAGTTGCCAATACAGTGTTTCCAGATGCATACTTTACTTGGGCAGAACACCATGCATATATTAGGCGCCTCATTTTCATATTTTTTTTTCCTTTCTCCTGACAGAACTGAATTCTGTTCGCACTAACCCAGGCCATGTCTGGTTGGGCTCAAAAAGAATGAGCAACGTGGGCTCGTAGTAGCCGTGGAGGAACTTCATGTCAATGATGTTGAGGAGCTTCTCATCTAGTTCACGGACGTCAATGATGTAGCTGGGCAAGAAGCTGGATTTAGGTCTGGAGAAGAGATAAACAGACAGCGTTCGTTTGAAAACTGCAGTAACATTAAAAGAAAAAGCATGGTAGGTAACATCAAGTACAGAGACGTTTATGAGGATCTAACATCCTTTTCTCTATTATTCTGTTTTATATACTCATTCATCAAATTCATGATGTAAAACAAGTTCATTTTGTTTTGTAATTGAATTCAAAAACGAGTTTCATATATTCTGTTCTCATGTAAAGTCAAGCGTTTCTGTTATAAGTTTCAAGATCACAACTTGTAGCTCATCAAAATCTGAAATACATCATCTCAAATTATTCAAACCATTTCATTTAAATTACTATTCAAATACTATGAATACAGTGCATCCCAAACTAGTTCACACAAAACCACAAAGCCTCCAGAAAAGGAGTGTCATTGCTGAAAAGGCTGGCTGTTCTCAGAGTGCTGGATCAAAGCCTATTCCCTGACAGGTGGCTGGGAGGGGAAATCAAGAATGAGCACAGCCTCAAGAGGACTGTCATGAGCTGATTCAGGAACTTGGGAGAGGAGTGGCCTGAGGCTGGCGTCAGAGCATCAAGAGCTGCTGCGCACAGACATCTTCGGGAAATGGGCCACAAGTGCCTTCCTGAACCCCAGATGTTAGAAACAGCTAACCTGGGCCATCTATGTCCACTGTGAGCGACCATCTTTGAACAGAGGCGGTGGTTTACGACACCAACTCTCTGCCATCTATAATCCAGTTTTGAGTTCCCTTCCCAGACGCCTTAACGCCCACTCACACCCTGGGCCATCTGACCTCAGGAATTCGCATGATAAGGTGGGGCCAGGTTTCACAATGAACTCACCCGAAACTCTGGCTGATTGGGACCCACACCCAGTTCCACACCTTGACTCAGCCGATTAGAGGATCATCAGGGGGTCCTTTTGTCCCTCTGTGGGGGGACACTCCCACTAGGTTTATATCTGGGACTCTCCACCATTTGACCTTAGAACTGAAGAAGCCTCTCGGATGAGAGGTGAAACGTCTTCAAGTAACTAAAAGAAGTCCAGACGCTTTTCTTTGCAAGCGCCTTTGACTACGATGACTTTGATGACTGAGAACCTTCACAGACAACCTGGGCTAGACTTCTGCACTGTTTGAAGAGCCTACTATGTAACATAAGAGGCTGATGTCTCCACCCTTATTTCTGGTTGCGTGCTGGTGCATTAACGGTTAATTATCATGTGGTCGTGTCCAGGTGTTTTACATACAGTGCCCGTCACGATAGAAATAAATAAAAGTCTTCACTATTTGTGGTGGTTAGTTTTTTTTTCCAGAGGCAAAAATATTTGTCCCTCAAGTTTTTCCACTTCTTTGTACAATTTCTCTCCAGGAATCTGCTGATTGTGACTCCTTATATTGATGTTGTGATTTTTATGGTTATTTTTAACAGGTTTTTTTATCTTACTCATTTATGATTATTGATACAATGTTTGCTAACAGTTGCAAGAAAGTGGCTTAAAATGCAAAGGAGGGATGGACAGCCGTGAACAGTTAATCACAGTAACTGTGGGCTGTGTCCACCTGATGTGTAGTTAGTTGTAGTCATGTTACGTTGCAAGTAACTGCACTGTTGCTCATTGGTCCAACTGTCCTCATCTCCGGTGAAAGTAAAATTTCCCTTTCATTTGGAAATCAAACTTCTAGAGTCATGAAGAAGAGTGCAGAGCCATGGAATCCAAGGTGTGTCAAGCCCAGTGTGACATTTCTACAGTCTGTGACAATTTGGGGTGTAATATGACCTGACAGTGTTCATGGCTGTTGGTCCGCTGTGTTTTATCAAGTGCAATGTCAACCTAACTGTCTACCAGCAGATTTTAATGCACTTCAACTTTCCACCTGCTGACAAGCTTCATGGAAATGCTGATCCTTTTCCAGCAGGACCCACCCACAGTGCCAAACCTTCGGCTGAGTAGCTTGCAGACAAAGTTACTGCCCTTAATTGGCAAGCTCAGCCAAACTGAATTTCATGGAGAATTCATGGATTTTATCAAGCGACAGTTGAGAAATACTAAAATTGGAGGCAAGCTGAAGGTCACTATGAAAGCAGCCTGGGCTTTGATCACCTCTATGCTGCCCCCCACTTATGTAGTAACTTGTGATAAACCCCATGCACTGAGTGTACGAATGGACATGCTTCTCAGAAGTTTCATTTTTGTCTTTTCATTGATCTTATGGCTGTAGCTCAGGTGGCAGAGCAGGTCAGCCACTAATCAGAAGATCGGTGGTTCGATCCCAGGCTGCCTCCTGGCTGCATGCCAAATATCCTTGGGCAAGATACTAACCCCATGTTTGCCTACTGGTGGTGGTCAGGGGGCCCGGTGGCGCCAGTGTCCGGCAGCCTCGCCTCTGTCAGTGCGCCCCAGGGCAGCTGTGGCTACAATGTAGCTTGCCATCACCAGTGTGTGAATGGGTGGATGACTGAATGTAGTGCGAAGCACTTTGGGGTCCAATAGGGACTAGAAAAGCGCTATACAAATGCAGGCCATCTTAGCAAATAATCTAATGATTTCAGATACTGGTGTCCTTTTTTTCTATGAACTGCATCACGCAAAGCTACTCCAGTAGAGTAAAATATAATCAAAACAACTGAGCTGGAACTGAGCGTAACAAATCAACTGTAATAATTGGATGTATAGCTTACCCTTCTCCAACGCCGCTCTCTTGTTCATCCGTTAGCGTGTCCTTTCGGAATGGCAGCACCACGAGTTTGGTGCCATAAACGAGCATTACAGCACAGCGATTCTCAGGATCTACACGGACAATGGGAATATGTACATTCTGTACAAAGCCATCCTGAAAACACAAAAACAGTTATATTCACAGTTGAGTCACCTTGACACATGAACATAAACTCAGGTTTATTTTTGTTGCTACATACTCTGAGCTCTGGCTCCTCAAAGTAATGAAGAGACAGTGTCTTAAGATCATGTGTCCCAGGATCATACTCTACCACAGACAGCTGGTGAGAGAAAAAACACAGGCAAAGGTCACTGAGAAACAATTCTAGGGGTAAAAAACATGGTTTATTTAAGCAGCACGCTGCTTGCTCTATAATACCTTTGCATCTTTGAAACTCAAAAGGAGTGCATCTCTGCTGGCTCCAACAAGTTGTACACTGGCCATAGACATGATGTTCCCAAAGAGAGAAAAGGAAGCCACCTGCTCCAGCTTCTCTTTACGAGATTTGGAATCTGCGCAAGAAAAGCTGAGACTCAGCAAAACAACAAACTTTTTTTTTACCAACAGTAAAATTGTATTTGAATGAGATGCTTTCTTTGACATACCAGATGACTTGTCAGCTTTTGAAGTACTCTGAAATAACACAAATGTGGCATACGTCAAAAAGCCCTTTTATGCTTGTGTTTAAAAAAAGGCACAAAGAAAAAGGGGAATCTTAGAGTTAAAGTTACCTCCACATCATGAATGATCCTGTAAACAAACAGTTGAGACGTTCCAGCTACGACCAGGTTCTTCTCCTTACTGGATATAAAGTTGCAGTAGACAGAAAACTCCACTGAGGTCGGTGTGTGGGCTTGTCTGTACACGGCATACATGGTGGCAGGCTGCCCTCAGCATCTAACAGGTGAAAACACTCACGTCAAGACCTCTGACATCATTTCACCACTAAAACGATCGGTACACAGGTATGTGTGTATCTACGTTAAACAAAATTACCCACAAAAACTGCACAGACAGTCCGAGCGCCGTTTTATAAATTACGTCAGTGTACGCTTAAACAGGCTTCATAATGATCAAATGCTAGCTAGCTTATAACATACCAGAAAGCAGCGCTACATTTTGTCTGTGTTTTTCAATTATTAGCATTTATTCTGATAACTGGTTTCACTTAACCAGCGATATCCACTCGTGTTGTTAGGCTCAGCTTCAGTTTAGTTAGCTTCGAATAGCAAATGTATGGGAAAAGCCGGTTATGTTAACTGCCTTAGCAGCACGCTAACGTTCCCATTTGTAGCAGGCATGGCATTGTAACAGGATACAGTTTTTCAAATGTTTTCACAAGCAGTGAATGTAACGCGTGGACGTACCTATGTCCGTCACGTTATCTGAGTTTGCAGCTTTATTGTTTCCTCCCTTGTTCACACTGAGCGTGACATATTTTGTGTGATACTAACTTAAGCTAGCTAACCGATAGCAAGGTTAGCTGTCGTTGTTGTGGCTGCGTTGGTCTTCTTCTTCGTGTTCTTTTTTTTTTTAGCCAACCACTCCAATGCACATTAGCGCCACCTATATTTAGCATTTTGATAGCAACTGCTATCTCAGAGTTACTTTGTGTGTGTAAAGATCTTAAACAAATGAAGAGTAAAGGGGGCAGAGCTAATCAGTCTGTGGCGCTAAGGCTTTGTAACAGTGTCCCTCTACAATTAGATTTATTTAGCTGACTCTGTGGACTCTTTAAAAGTAGCTAAATTCTTTTACTGATTGTAATGTGTTCAGTATTTTAATTTTTTAAAATTACATTTTAATGGCATTTAATTTTCTTATCTTACTTAACTTTGTTTACAGCATTTGTGCACACTTGTCAGTGAAAGACAGCTTCAAAAGCATTTCTTACTTGTTAAAGCCAGGTTTATCCCAGCAGAGTGCGCCAAGCGAGTCATTTTTTAAAATAGGTTTTGTCGATGAGTGTGTAGATCCCACGTGTTACAGGTACATCACATAATGAGGATTCGTTGATATTGTGTGCTGCTCTCACCTTAACAATAAAATGTATAAGGAAACATAAATCAGAATACTTTATTGATCCCTAGGGGAAATTATTTATTATTTTTTTAAATAAATGTAAAGAAATATTACAAGTATTCGCTCGTCTACCTTTACAAACACATGAACTTGAGTGGTATCCCTTAATCCATAGAGTTTAATATGATCGGTCTGCCCACAATTTGCAGCTATAAGAGCTTCAAGTCTTCTGGGAAGGCTTTTCACGGGGTTTATGAGTTGTTGAGTTTAGGCTGAACTACTGTCGTTCCCAATTGCTTCCACTTTATTTTAATACCACTAAAAGCTGACCGTGGAATATTTAGTAGTGAGAAGATTTCACGACTGGACTGGTTGCACAGGTGGCATCCTATCACGGTCTCATGCTGGTATTCACTGAGCTCCTGAAACGGACCCATTCCTTCACAAATCAAAGCCGTGTGCATGTCTAGGTGCTTGATTTTATACACCTGTGGCCACGGAAGACCTAAATTCAATGATTTGGATTATACTGTAAACAGTGAGCAACTTTTTTTTTTTAAATATCGCCGGACTCCACACAACTTTCTCCTCAGGTGTGCTGTTACAGTATGAGGTGTGCTACGACAACAATCTCCAAAATACATTTAGGCGTCTTTTTCATTCATCATGTGTCATGTAAAGTTATAAGATCAGCACATTCTGGACAACATGTGTGCAGATACTACAGATCTGTTTGTTATAGGTCAACATTGGTCTAAGATCTACAAATAGGGTAAAAAAACAACCATCAAACGCTTTCTCATTTAAAGTTTTATTTTTCGTATAAATGAAGTGGAGTTCTCTTAAAACTAAATATTCTTCATTAAAAACAACAAACATGATGCTAAAAACAAAAGACTTTTGTAGTAACTGTAAGTCTATCTAAATTAAACACAGCAAAAACCCAGGGCCAAAACTTTCCAGGATTTAATTAAAATCCAAGAATTGATCAGATAAGGATAAGCAGAAGAGAATGGATGAATGGATGGACTTCTTATGGGAGCACTTGGAAAAATGAAGGCACTGTAATTAAAATCAGGCTGTCTGTGCTCACTTCATTAAACAAGGATCAGCAGAAGTAGAGAGAAGACAATCAAAAACTATCACATGTTGTGCAACACACATACTGGAGCTCACAGATCATTTTGGTTCAGAAAAACAGCAGCACACAGTCCATGGCGTGTGCAACAGCTGTGATGGATATACGGCTTTAAATTTTTAAGACAGAACATAGATTACGAGACTCAAAACAAGACAGATTTATCTTTAATTTGACAAAGAATAAATGTTTTCCACCCAAGCCCACCTGTACATGAAGATCACTGGCGTCCAGCTGTAGAGCAGTGGACCACACACCTCTACTTTTCTTTTTTTTGCTCTTATTTTACCCACACTTAAGTTTTATTCTTGCACAGCCAAAAGAAAGAAAAAAAAACCTCAAATAACTTAACCCAAACATAAAACTAAATAGGGGTCATATTCTTGTACTATCAGATGTGACTCATTCACAATAACCTCATACTGATAGAAGCAGGCAGACAGGGGTGCATGTAGTACTGTCAGCAAAAACGTGTCTTCCACTTATAGGAATACAATGACATTAACAGAGGAAAAGCCAGGCTAATATTAACTGGAGTGTGGGAGTGATGCCAGTGAGAACCAAATCGACTATTACAAGTCAAATGTCACACAATAAGTGCTGTCTATGTAAAGCTGCGGAACAATGAGCTGTAAATGTGCTGAAAGGGCATGTTTAAGGTTACTGAATGAAAACTGGCTTGTTGGGTTCAGTCGCTTGATTCCTTTTAATAACATTACAACATAGTGAGGAAATCAAAGAGGGGAAACAATCAACAGAGAAGCACTTCATGGGTTTGATTACGGCTGATCAAATGATTACACCTTAGCCCTTTATAAACCAAAATTGCTTTTTAAACTGAAGGCAGAAACATTAAAGCATCAGCAGTCTGCTCTCTCTCTAAATTTCATCGCCGGCGTCTAATCCATTCTCCTCAGCGGTGGATTCTCTGGCATGTGATGAGATATTCTGGAAAAGCTTGTGTGTCGTTGAAAATGACAAACATCGACGGCTTGGTAATGTTATCAGTCACGCTGTCGTATCTGAGGGGGATATCTCCTGTCTCCTTCAGCGGGGCCGTCTTTATCGAATGGCAGCCTTTGGTGTAGTCTCCCGTTAGAACTTTGGACACAAAAATAAACTTGTATCCATCCGCGTTTGGGGGGGAATACTGATCCTGGACCGATAGAGCCGAGTTCACAGCAAAATAGACCCCCTGACCGTAGACGGTGGCTGCATGGAGAAACCAGAACATCAGAAGATGTGACAAAACCTGATGTAAACAAGACAAAGAAAGCCAGCGTACCATTCTTTCCACAGAAGCTTCTGTTGAAGCCATGGACGCATATCTCCTTGACGCTGCTCTCGCTCGTGCCGTGGTACAGGGTGCGCTCGATCTGCGGGTAGGTGGCGCGCTGCAATACGCTGGCCTTCTTAAGCTTGTACTGATTGTACAACAGCTTGTTCATGAGCTTCTCAACCTGCAAACCAAACAAAAATGATTGTAGTCACCACTAAAGCCACAGTCAGCTGCTGCAAAAAAGACAAGAGCTCATCGTTTCACCTGTATGATTCGGATTTTGCTGTGGTATTCCTGAATGGTCTCGTAGAATTGCTTCACCACGTTCTGGAATTCATCAGATTCCTCGTCCACTTTGGTTGCTTCAGGGAAGTTTGATAGCACGGAGTAGTCGTCTTCTGTTAAACAAAAGCATTATTTCAGTTTTTTAAATGATTCGTGTTATTTAATAAAATAAACAGGGAGCTGAAAAACTAACTAACATACATCAAAGACAAGAAGTGCAAGCCTCCACCAAGGCAGCTCGCTCTCTTTGGCGGTATTTCACTTTGAAGGGATCAGTTTATTTTGTATATATTTATTGTTTTCTTTGTTCTTTTTTAATTATACCACAAACAAAGACAGGACAATTTTAAGCAGAGCTTTAAAGGTAAAGAGATTGTTTTTTGAATGTTTGAGCTTTCATGACTTTGCAGATAAGGTCAGACGTCCAAAGTAATGTGATATTTAGAATCCCCATATATCATTCCCTACGTGCCCATATGCTGTCAATATAAACAGCAGCAATAAGAACCATAGTTTTAAATAGCTCTATATAGCATTATTATCATTTTGACCTTCGGATTAATCTAGTGACAATGTTGAAAATACACACCACGTTTATAAGAATAATAACTTCTAAGTCTTAAGGCTTTTACTTTATTTCTGACTAATAAATCATGAAGTTGACCTTGAAGACCTTGGTGCATATAAGCCTAATTTTAACAGATTGCTAACATGACTCTACACTCTACACCCATACAAAGTTTTATCAGAATTCATTCTTAGGTTTTCGAGCTATGCTGTTTACCTTGGTGGACGTAATAAGTAGTTACAATTATATACATTTCCCTAAGTCTCCCCACTCTGTTGATATGAAAACGTCTTTCTTTATTACATACTTTACTTTGTTTTATGTTTTAATAGTTTATTTCAGGCTTTAAGAATGGTGCATGCAGGTACACAATGCTAATACTTCTGACTGTGTGCTAATCTGAAAAAACACAGCGGAGCTAACTACAAATACACCTAATATTCCTCACAGACAACTTCAAGGGCTAAAAACCAAAGCCAACATTCCTCTAATGGCCAAAAATGAGTCTGGCTGCAAAAGCAGATAAATCTCTAACACTGCTGTGTCAAAAAGTTCTGTCTCTATAGTATCCAAATGGACAGTTTTATAACAACTGTCCATTTGGATACTGTTAAAGCTTCAATTATTGGTGTGCTGACACCAATTGTGTATTGTGGCCAATAGCTGTTTGCTGGGCTTAACCTCAGCTAATTGGAGTCACTGAACCTGAACTCACACAATATTTGTGCTACTGCAGCACCTTTAATGAAGTTATATGAAAAATCATGTGGCCTGTTGTGTGATATAGCATAAGATAGCTGATGACATTTTTGACTTGCTAATCATTTTCTGGATTTTGTCTCTTTCACGGCCCCACACGCAGCATCATTCCACAAAAGGCTTAATAAATCCCACTTTACCTTGTACACTGTCACCTAAATCGTCTAATTCGAGCAACTTCCTGGAGATCTGCGCTGATTTCCCCGAAGCGATGTTGTGTTCTTGCATCTTCTCAAAGTTGATTGTGTGCGGCTGATTGTCTAGCAAGATGTCAACCTTCTTCAGCTTATTTCTAAAGGCATTCTCAATGAACACTGTGGCTTCGGGAGAATAAGGAGCAGTGACGGAGGAGATTGGGTCGTGCCACAACCACTGCACAGTATTCAGGATTTCCCGTTCTGATACAGAATTGGAGATTTTCTCCAGAAGCAGCTTAACATCACACACAGCTCCCATCACAAAGTCTTTGAAACCAGATACGGTGATTATGGTCCCTTGAATCTGGATCTCAACTGCATGTTTCCTCTTGATAACGTCCAGACATGTCTTGTAGTACTCTGACATATTCCTCAAGTTCCTGTGCTCTATTTTCTCCTCAACCTGTCTCTGGCTCACCTTCTTACCAAAGGCTATGTCCACCCGAATCAAGTCACAGTTATAGCCTGCAAACACAAATAACTGGATGGTGTTGGCTGCTTCGATTGCATCTTTCAGGGGAATATTGATATTAGCCTTCTTTGGCTGGTGCACCTGGGGTGTCTCATCAGCCCCATTAGAAGAGCTTTCTTTCTGGCTCATATTCCTGGACAACTCCAAGGCTTTCTGCAGCTGCTCCTCTTCGTCCTCCGGGGTCCAGTGGCTCGACTCCATGGAGTACTGGATAGCTAAAGACAGCTGGGCCTCTTCCTCCAGATCGCTAGAATGGCCCAGAGCTCCATTATTGAATAATAAGCCGCTCGCAGTGTTCTGATCCGAGTCAACAGCTGTCACATCAGAGTCCTGGTCCATCAGGCTGCTTGGGTCATCTGACGCCGTGTACAGGTCTACGTTATCCATGTTTTCCTGCTGGTCTGAAGTGGGCACACTGTGCACCAGTCTCTCATCAATAGCCGAGACGATTTTCTTCGCCTCCTCTAAAAGACCTGCAAAGAGTTAAATGCACAGTTTAAGCTGCATAGAACTGACAGATACCTGCAAAGAAACCAAAGATGCTACCTCCATTTGAAGCATCAATTTGCATTGAATCTGACTTCAACTCCTGTGCAGACATTTTCGGGAAGTTTTTGTGAAACATCATCTGCCACGCAGCTTCAAAGATGTCCTGGAATAAATAAAACATTTGCATGATTTAGTTCCAACTTAATGTTAAATGAATTACAACTTCAAAAGACATCCTTAGTAAGACAACACACTATATGAGTAGTTTTGTATATCTGGACATTTTAGTTAAAAATTCCAGAGCAAGCGTTAAACAATCTTAAATATATCTTCAAATTCTTTGGGTTGATCTGTTGTGAAGGGCAGCTTTTACCAGCCAAGAGCTATCATTAAATTTGTTTTTATCTCCCAAAGATTTACTGGATTTAAACCTGCTTACATCTATTTATTATTCTCAGCTCGAATATTGTAACTCACAGGATATAGGGCTGCTTATTTTCAGCCTTTTTTAAAAGCTGTAAAGAACGACAACACATCACTTCTGGTCTGGTAGAACTGAACAGCCTGCCAGCAAAACACTGAACAGATTTTATTTGTATTGTAAGCCCTCCATGGATCAGCTGCAAAAACAGATTATGCATCCACTGTCAACATTTTCTTACTGCCCTTTTATTAATTAATCATTTCTATTTGCAGACGTCTTATATTTTAAATCTTTTGTTGATTTACTCTTATTCTGTTTCATTATTTCATAGATCTCTGCTCACCTCACATTGGTTACATTTTCTGTCATTTGGATTTCATGTTTAGTGGTTGACTTAGTCTTATACACTACATATTCAGTGTTGTCCTATTCTGTATATTTTTGCATAACTAGAACATTATTCCAGCAATGTGGGAAACGACGACTACTACTAAAAATAAAGTCAAGCCTTGAGGTATAAAAATCAGAAACAACCACCTACAAATCTGTCAAGATAAGAGGAAGCAGTTTACTTTAAAAGCACAGAAAAACACATATGATTACAGAAACAAGCTTAATTTCTTCCATCATTACCTGGTGAGGCAGGGGCTTCCAGGGCACATATTTGGGGCTGATGTAGACACAAAACTTTGCCTCCATCTCATTCAGAATGCTCTGACACTCCTTTTCACCTAAAAACCGGGCCACTCCTGGAGTGTTTGCTGTGATGGTTCTAGTGCAGATTGAAGAAACTACACCTTGCAGCACCTCCTCTGCCATTTGGCAAGCAACAACGTGGCCGTGGATCTGTCAGGTACATCCACACACACGTTAAAATATAATTTATAAACACTCTGAATTTAATGACGTTTACACCGCTACAGTCATGAAGCCTTTACATGCGATTCTGATACACACCTTTAAGCCACAATTATCCTCGGCCTCTAGTGGAAAAATAGACACTTGGTCCATGTCAGCCAAGAGCTGATGACAGTGGATCTGAATGTACTTCAGCACGCCCGGCTCCATAGAGATGACCGTCTCCCTTTCAATGGGTGTGGTCAGAAACTGCATGATGGCGGCCTGCTTCTCATTCTCCATCCCCGTCAGAGTCCAAACATCAATATTCCCTCCTCGTTCTGACACCTTTACAGAGCAGAAACTCAGAGTCTGCAGGAACTCTGACCACTCTCTGCAATACAGCATGCACTCATTTTCCTGGTCCGCCAGCATGCTGAAGTAACACACTTGGGATTTTAAAAAGCTGCACGCCTTTTTAGCCGAGTCCTGGGCTAGAGACGTTACGGTAATATTAGAGTCTGATACGGTGTACAGAGTAGACGAGCCACTTTGTGTCATGGCTTGTAGAAGCCGTTCCTTTACATCTTTTCTGGCAAGAAATTGAGCCTTTTCCAGCTCAAGTGTGAAATGAGCCTCTGCTATGTTACAGAGAAAGTCCATGATGGTTTGTTTAACCTGCTCTGCCTGTGCTCTATCAGGTCCTTCGATGTAAACACCATCGTCTTTAGTTTGGATAATAACATTCGGGTTCGTGTTCTTGATGTCCCTTTGAATGGTACTATGCTGAAACAAAGCATGTTTCCCTGGGTCTGTGAGAGCAATATGACATGTTATTGTATCTGAATCATCACTTTGATCCTCCATGACTTCCTCTGCCTCCTCTTCTTTCACCTCCTCTACCTCCACCTCCTCTACCTTTGTTGGTAGAGGAGGTGGAGCAGCAACGGGCTCCAAAGCCATTTCACTTGGGGGGTGATTGCTGGAACTGGCTGCCGTGGGAGGACTCGTCTGCATCTCAATATCATTCACCTCCTCAGAGTTCTCAGTTGTGTCTTGGCTTGTCTCAACTTCTTGTGATGTTTTACTTTCTACAGGTACAAGAAAATCGAAGTAGGGCTTCACTGAGAGCTCAGCACCCTCAAGTTTGTGTGAGAGAGCCAGGACAGCATCCACAGCTGTTCAAGGAAAAACAAACATTTTCAGAAACCAAAGCACACACGTTTTAAAGGTTACAGTGTGTAAAACTTACATTCATAGTTACAGAAGGACACCTTTGCTGTACTCTCTGACAGCACGATGACCTCCTTTACGTCCTGGTTCCCACCGCGACTGCTCTCAAAGTACAAAGTGACGTGGTCCGGAGTGGTTCCAGGGTGCAGATTCTCCACTAAGATTGAGTCGGGTTGTTCAACCTGTTCCACGGTTACTTGAGCCCCATCAAGTGTCCTCTTAGAGATTTGTGTGCTAAGTGTTTGGAAATCTGTAATATGAACAACATATTTCAGTCAGGACCACTACACTGCACCAATCCATCATGTAGAATTTGAATTATTTCACAAGCGGCCTGCTACTACAAAAACAGGAATAATCCATGGACCAAAGTCATTAAGATTTACTATCTGGAGACCACGAAGGTCTAAATCAACTCTTTGTTTTTAAGAAAAATTAAAGATATGCATTCAGTCGACCTGTTGCGAGCGGTTCGTGGAACTGAATGAGGATCAAATCTCTCCCCGGTGAGGGATACAGGTCGTAGTCTTCCTGTCCCATTGTGTTCTCCACGTAGAGCTCTATCATCTCTCTGTCGGTGTTGGGGTTGATCCCCCGCAGCAGGAGTTTGCGCGGGTCCTTTGAGGCAGGCTTTCTCACACTCAGCTCAGCATTATGCAGAACGTGGTGCCCTTTAGACAGCACTCGGGCTGCAACTAAAAATGAGTGGAGTGGAAAGAAAAGAATTAGTATACAGTAAATATTTGGCACCGTCTATATCTGTTGTCTTGAATTAAAATGTTCTTTTGAACACAACAAGGTTTTGGTTCTACTCAAGTGCTTCTTCCTATAAAGAGAGATGTTTACACGTTTTTAAACAGTCAGGTTATCACAGGTCATTATACAGGCCAGCGCTTTTTAACCGAGTCTTCAACAAATTTGCAGGATGACATTTTGTCTTACACAGCATCAAGATGATTCTCTCCATCCTAACTCTGGAAGACTATTTAAGTGTTGACAGTGGTGCTGCATTGCATGCTTAAGTTGTTTCTATACAGATATATTATCTATGTTTATTGGTACTTACAGAAATTAGACTACAAATAGGGCAGAGAAATATAGCGCCTAATAATAGTGAGTTAATGAAACGGGGATAATATTTGTGGTCGATCTGATTAGAGATTCACTCACATTTCTACCCAAGCGATCATCACAGTACTCGGATATTTAGCAAAGGGAAAAAGGCCGTAGTGCAGCAGTGCTGAGACAGGTCTGTACCAATTTTTTATGAGGAAGAGTGACCACACAATCTAAATCACTTCTAAGCTTGCACTCCATGATAGAATATTTCTAAGGCAGCAGCTCAAGTCTGTGAATACATGCTCTGGACAGTATGCTGTGTTCTGTGCCAACCCTAAAAATGGCACTGCAGAGGAAAGCCATCGGTCAGCACAGTGATACGTGGACAGCTTAAGCCTGTTTGGGGTCCAAGGTGAAGTTTTGAATTGAGTGAAAATAAATATCTATCGTTAATTAATACAAATAATCAGCTCAGCTCTGTGTTGTTCACACACAGAAAATGTACAATTTAAAGAAAAATATCGCCTGATTCTGAATTTGATGTCGGCAACATGCCTCAGCAGTTGGACTTTGGGGAGAGGATTGTTCTCCCACTCTTATCTGATATAGGATTTTAGCAGCTAACAGCTATGTCACAGTTGTTTTGTTTCATGATGCTCCAAATGCTTTAAGAAGGTGAAAGGTCAGGGCAGCAGGCAGGCCAGTTCAGCACAAAGCCATGCTGTTGTTATCTTAGTGAAATTATAAAGGCCTTCCCTGAAAAAGACGTCTAAATGAAATAATAGATGTGAAATCTCTACATAACTTTCAGCTGCAAACCCATGGGTACGATGCATCCCCACACCATCACAGACGCAGCCTTTTAACGGGGCACAGATAAAGATTCTGATGGTCTCTCTCTGGAGGAAGCATCCGTGTTTTCTAAAATGTATTTCAAAGCGTGATTCATCTGACCACAGGACAGTTTTCTCTCAGTCGGTTTTATATGACTTTTGGCCACGAGAAGATGGTGACTTCTGGAATCCCTGAAAGAGACCATGGGGGGATTCCCATGACAGACTCATGCCTGTTTTTAATGCAGTGCTGAATGAGGGCCTGAAGATCACAGACATCCAAGATTGATTTTTCTGAAATATGTGAGAAAATCAATCTTGGATGGCCTTCTTTTAATGATATTATGTGAATAAGGTGATTAGATATTGCAGTTTTAAAAACTGTGGATTACAATTAAACCACAATTTGTAGAAGCAGTTTTTTGCAGACTGGTGAGCCTCTGCATATCGTTGCTTCTGAGAAACTGCCTCTCTTTCGAAATCCAATCATGTCACTGCAAATAAACCTAATTAAGTCCAAAATGTTCTTACAGCCTTTTCTTTTCAGTTCCACTTACTTTTCCAGCCTTTTGTTGCTCCCAACTTCCAACTTTGTTAAAAGAAGAGGAAATGCTACACTGTTACATGTCCTGGCTTTTTTGAGATGTGTTGCTGTGGTCCCTTTTTTTCAGAACTCCCTTGATTCGCCTATAATTTTCTTTAAAAAAGTACATTTTCTCAGTTTGATATGTTTTCTGTGTTCTGCTGTGAATAAAATATGATCAGATTTGCAGATCACTGCGTTCATTCACCCCCACTGTTTTGGAATTGGGATTGTATTACTACTAACATAGTTGTAGTAGCAGGATTTTGCTGTTGATATGGAGCTCAGATGATCAAACAAATTTTTACATTAGATAAAGATAAACTGAGTAAGTACAAAACACAGTTTTTAAATGATGATTTCATTGATTAATTCAGAAAAGTTATCTAAACCTACCTGATCCTTTGTGAAAAAGTAATTGCCCGTCTTTTAAAATCATGAATTAGTGTGATTAACCACAGCTAATTAATCTAAAGCATTAATCTAATCTATAATCTGAAGCAGTAAAAGTCTGAAAGCTCAGAAATAAAACTTTTCAAATCACTCAAAATATGAAGGGAAAGTCCCTTTTCTCTTAGCTG
This sequence comes from Neolamprologus brichardi, assembly GCF_056152115.1. Classification (NCBI taxonomy): domain Eukaryota; kingdom Metazoa; phylum Chordata; class Actinopteri; order Cichliformes; family Cichlidae; genus Neolamprologus; species Neolamprologus brichardi. The sequence goes on along the minus strand of NC_142124.1, from coordinate 28,284,738 downwards.
GTCCTTTTTAAGGGGACTATAAGTGAAAAAATCCTTTATGTAAGAAATTTGGAAAAAAGACGAGAAACAAATGATTGTCTGTTCACAATGACTTGCCTGCTGCATCTTCAAACACGACTATGGCGCGGTTGCCATCCTTCACCACAGATACGAGTGGACCTCCACCAGAGCGCCGCTTGTTCTCAAAATATAAAGACAGAAGCTCCTCATCCACTCCTACAGGCACCTCCGACACCTCCAACGTCCTCTCCTCCACTCTTTCACCAGGCATCCTAAACAAAAAAAGAGAATCATATTTTATTTGCCTGTCAAAACAATGCCAAAGCTTTGCTTGTTCCAGCTTTTCAACTGTGAGGACTTCATATTTCATATTGACTTTGTCTTCATAAATGCTCCAAAATGATGGAATTATGTTATGGTACTGCTTTATGACATTAACACAAATCAAACAATAATGGAAGAATCAAATATCAAGGACAAATACACAATATTATATACGGCAACAATATTAATAACAAAGTACAGCTGTGACAGTTACTGCAGTAGTGCAGCTGCACACATGGCCCCACCATGCAGGTAAACAAGTACAGTACTGGGATGAAGACAAAAGAGCATAAAGTCTCACGTCTGTCTATTACAAGTGGCATATGAAGCAGCTATTATCGACACATGTCACGGTTTCTGTTTTGCAATAACGTGTTAATAAAGTTTTAAACTGTCACTTTTAAACCCGTAAGCATGGAAGAAAAGGCGAAACCAGGAAATCAGGAGGAGGCAAGCCTGCAGTTATAAAGGAATCTGTAGTCGCTACTTTTTCTTTAAATTATAATTATATAGCTTACTTTGACAGATAGTTGGAGATTAGTCATAGTTTAGCTTGACAGTTTTGAGCAGAGACAGCTTTAAAGTGGTGAATTTGTGTTTAAAATGCGATGGCTGCTATCGAGTATGAGCCTGTCGTGTCAGTGATTATGGCCTACATAGCACTGCTCGTAGCTACCTTACAGGAAGCCCGGCCTTTACATAATTTTAAGGACCAAAATGCCGTGCTGCTGTTTTTAAATTAGCTACACAGAACATATTCCTTAGTCTGACAATAAGCGTCACAGCAGCGCACTTTTTTTTTACTGCGTAGTTAACCTAAAGTTTATGTACAGCACGCTGTCATTTTGCTAACTGGAAAGTGAAACTAGCGGCTACAGCTGCCATGTTCAGTCACTGAAGCTATTGTTAGTCGCAAAAGCTATTTATGCTAGCGACAGAATAAACTGTTATGTTTTCACACAGCTTTTAGCTCTGCTTACCTGTTCTACGACAACATTTGCTCTCAAAGCTAGAAGAGTTGGACTGTGGACTCCGAAGACTTCCTTGTTGTGCTGCTTGTTGAACGGCGGGTGGCGTCATCAGCTCAACGTGTTAAAGGGCCAACGCAACTTTGTGAGAGTTGACAGCTTACTTCGGGCAGTTTTAAGGGAATAGTATGGAGTTTGGTATACATTCGTTTGGTTTTCTTTCTTCTTTTTAAGAAGATTTGTAGTGAAAATCAGATAAGGGTATCATTGCAAATGTTAACTTTGATTACTCAAACATCATGTAGGAGTATGTCATGGATAATATGTACTAATTTGTAAATAAAGGGACATCATTAACTATTAATAAAGACAAATATTAGTGCAGTACTGCAGTATATTTATAACTGACTGTGCAGCTCATTCTTTTTCTCTTGACAATACTCTTTAAATACTCTTTAAATATGAAACACATTTTGGGGCCAACTTAAAAGAAAGGCAGATGTGAAATGTAAAAGTGAGGTCAGAGGTCAAATGTGACATTATATTTGGATGCAAGCTCTAATGTTATATTTTGAATCCCCATATACCAATCATTTCCTAAATGTTGCCAATACAAACAGTCTATAGACAGATAAGTTACTGCTTTTTAATCCATATGTATCCTTCTGTATACAACTTAATTGATGGACCTCTATAGTTTCTATAGTTCATTTCTGTGCATGTGTGGATTGGATGGGTTGTTACGTCTGTGAAGGTTCTCAGTCATCCAGGTCATGGTAATCTAAGGAGCTTGGAAAGAAAAGTGACTGGATTTCTTTGAGTTTCTTGAAGACATTTCACTTCTCATTCAAGAAGCTTCTTGAGTTCTAAGACCAATTGGTGGAGTCTCATGTAAATCTCATTTGATTATGTAGATGATCAATAGTGGGTCAACAACCCTTATAAGGGACAACTCCCAATAGGGTGAAACATCTTCAAGAAACTCAAAGTTGATGGGTTGTTACCGACATCTGGTGAGAATTTCACGTCGATAGCATTTTTAAAAATAATTTTACTTAGAAAATTGGTGATGTGATCAGCAGTTATTTTACCCGCTGTAAATCTAACACTTTACTTTTGTGACCACTGAAGTATATTTTATTGAGAACAATTACCAGTACATAAAATTATGAATACAGGTCTGGAAGGGAGTATATTAATATTGTGGGGTGACTGAACATTGCTGGAATGTGCAAAAGCACGTTTGAATCACTCGTGATTAACAGACTTGTGAAACGACTGTTATATAATGATTGGAATTAGACTTTTTAGCACTTACGTGCATTTTATGGCTCATATAAAAGCCCCCATTTGATTAGGGCTACACCCTGAACAGTATAAACTGGATCCTGCTCAGTCACAATGGTTTACAGTTTGAGTGCTCAGGTAGAGCAGCTGGGTCTTAGATTTCCGCTCCTTTCAGTTTAATTACATACATTTGCCAAAGCAATAAGATGAAGGGTGTAACATATAACATTTATTGAGGGCTGTTTTGTTGCTTAACACTTATTAAGTGCTAACTTAATACATAAAATGCTGGCTTCTTCATTATTCTGGGAGTTTCAAGTATATCCGCTATTGCTAGGACTGCAATCTTCTGGACAGAGACTTCTGATGTTGCCAGAATCTCCTGGAGCTGCGCTTCCAGTTCCAGGTGTTACAGCTGCTAATGCAGTAATTACAAATGTGTCTTTTTTGACCCCGACCAGTTGTTCCTTTAAGCCCTGTTTCAGCTGATCTTTACTGTCACACGGTCTTTCTTACAGATGTTTCAGCTTAGACTCACAACACTCTTCCACTCCTCACCAACTACCACTGTGTCTGACCAGTTGGTCGACAACTGATTGCCTGCCTCGAACTTAGCCCTGTTGTTCTCAACCACATTAAGCGGACTTCTAATCCATATACAGCACTGTCACTAGTTTGACCCCTTGGGTATACTTTTAAGTGCATGCTGTCTCAGCTTGGGACTCACATCCTTCTGCTATGGACTTCCTAATCTCTTGGGCAACTTGTGCAATATGCAGCTTGGATCCTGTCAGCTGTGACTGACTCCTTCCTCTACAGATCTTGTGCTCAGGGCCTGTTGTTGTGATCAGAGGCTGTCCTTTCATGTTCTGTTAGGCTGGCTTTTGCAAGCCGCTTGTTATTTCTCTATGGAGGGGCTTGATCTCTTACCATATTTCCTGCTTCTGTTCCATCTGTATGGTGGTTGTGGTTTTGATGGTTATGTAAAGGTCGCGATCACCAGATTCAACATTTTTTCTGTGTACTGAGCAGAAAGAAGAAATAATGATTTTTAGCTGTAGCAGGTCATGAAGGAAAAAGCAAAGTTATTATTGACCAAACTGTGAAGGGGATTCATGTAAATAGCGCCTCACCAATTAGGACTGATTAACCATCGACCATGCTTGTGATTACATCCTTAAAAAGAGAAAGATTAATCAGGAACATTAAATGCCGTGTATTTCTTTTCAAATCCCAAACTGTGAATCATCTAATTTTGTCTCAGCTGCTGCAGACTGATATGTTTCTGTGAAATCTGTGTAGACCCATCCACATACAAGCTCATGGCCATCTGGTGTAATTTGCACTCAGCCTACTCAGAATTTGTGAAATATTTTACAAATCATTAACCTTCTTGTCCTTTTTACACGTTTCAGCAAAAAGCTCCAGTTGTATTTGTGTGGGAGTCTACAGATAGCTGAACAACTGAATAATTCAACTTCTCATTATCGGTCTCTCCCACACAAGTCGGTGTCAATGACCTGCACTTGAACTGTATCAGACTATAGATAGATAGATAGACAGATTTATATGTATCACATGCTCTTGCTAATATAGTATGCCTTGCCATGAGTGTGTTGACAAGAAACTTGTAAAATGACATCTCCACTAGACAAAATCAGAGAGGCAAGGCTGAGATGCTTTGGACATGTGCACAGGAGGGAAGTGGAATTGGATAAAGGGTGTTGAAGATGTAGCAATGGAGCTGCCAGACAGAAGGAAAAGAGGAAGGCCATGCAGAGGGTTGGTGTGACAGAGGAGGATGTTATGGGACCCTCAAAAGGAGCAATGGAAAGATGAAGACAGAAGACACATGTCAATGTCAGTCACATGACAGAGGTTGTTTTTACATTTTTAACGTTTTAATGTAAACTCTAATTAACAAATCTAGCAAATATGTAGAACAGCAAAACTGATCTTTTTTAATATTGAAGGGTTGAATACTTTTGTCTGAAGCATGTGTGTCACTGCCGCATCACCGCTGATACTCTGTAAAGGTTCAGAAAATCATGAGCCCGTTTTCTGTAGTTTTCTGTGGGTGACTGGCCTGGGCTGCAGTCACAACAGTTTTGCACATGGTCTTCTTCTTTTTAAACCACAAAGCTACGCTGCTGGAATAGCCGTGCTGTTGAATATCTTCTGGGTTAAGCAAGACCTTCCCTGAAAAGGCATCATCTGGAGAGGACCGTTTTTTGTTTTACAACCTGTATCACTCAAGAGAAATGTTGCTCCTCTTTTTTTGAGCCTTGAGGACAGGGTGTCTGTGATTTCTAAAAAATAACTAAAATGTTTTGTTCACTGTGTTTGAGTTAGGCTTACACTAAATGATGAACTTTCTTTGATATAAATCACTAACAAATTCCAACAATATATCAGTAAAAAAAACAAATAGAAAGGAAACAAAAAGGCTTGAACAGATACAAGAAACCAGCTGAGCTGTTGTAGGAATTGTCCAGCCTAATGTGTGTCAGACCGTGTGTTTAACAATTTTCTGTAAAACTAAATGAAGTCGCCCATTCTTTTCATTGGAGCCTTTATTTTTTGTCTTAGTCTTACGTACATCCATCTTCACAGCTAGTGTGTGTGTGAAGACTGAAACAATTGCACTACTTACAGTTTATTTAAACGATAAACAATGAATACAGTTTGAAAAGTGCCAGTTCATACTGAATCATATAATAACAAATCAAAACACGTTAATGCTGACCCACGTTTTTGTCCACTAGGTGGCAGTATTCCCTGCTCCCTGTATGACACATTCACACCACTGCTGTCTTCTGTGGCAGCTGAATGAATTCATGGTGACAGGAAAAACCAAATTGTGGTTTGTCTCCGTCCCGCTCGTGTGTGCGGGAATGAAGAAAAGACACCGGCCAGACAAATGTCTCTAATCTGTCACAAGGCACACAGAGCAAATCATAGCCTGTTACTGCAGCTAAGCCTAACTCCTGCATCATCTGAACAAGCACAACATTTCAGGTCAGATGTCTGTGAGTAAAAATAAGAAGGTGAGAGTTCAGTGTGATCAGCAAGCTAATAAAATCTGGACAAAACAGAGCAACACCTCATCAAAAAGTGCAAAACATGTTGGCATCTTACTGACAATAAATGAGACAGCTATACTGTGTGTACCAAGCATATGAGTGTCAGATTTACACAACAATACAGTACACTTTAACTGTAAGGCACTTTACACATACTTTTCATTTACAAACTGTGTCACATAATACGTCAAAAAATGTATACTACATCACTGATTTCAACGATAAGGCACCCCTGTATAGGCTGGTTCGTATGTCAGGTGTTAATGATCGATGACAAAGAACCTGCTGTTTGTGTTACGCTGCAAACACTGAAAACCTTTCTATCATTTTTCCATCACACCCAATGGCACAATCTCATTGATTGCTTTGCTAAAACACAACTCTTAATCCACAGGTAGCTGCAGGTCTCCAGTAGAGTCCTTTTGGCCCAGCAGATTTAATAAAAGAAACAAATTCCAAACACCAAATTTTCTTTCTGTCTAGAACAGAAACTAAGTTGGTGATGGTATTCTACAATTTCAAATGTAGAATGTGCTGAAATTGTGAGAAACATCAAAAGCTGACCCCCTTCACCTCAGCTCAACAAGAGAGAGAGCGAGAGAGAGCCACAGTGGTTAGTGGTGAGAGAGAGAGAGTGATCACGGGAACAAATAAGAGCAATAAAACATTATTTTCTGTTTCACCTCGGTTCCATTTTACATATTAACACGCCTACACCGCCACATAAAGCCGCAGGAAGGTGCCACATTATGGTATTTTTAGTGAAAGCAGCTGAAGCACACGCTGCATCCTGTCTAATGTGGTGTCTGTGCTCTGAATATGTAGCTCAGAGCACAGACCCCCTCTGTCAAAGAGATGGAAATAATTCATATAATTCATGAAAATTTCAAGAGATTTTTCATTACAGTCATCTCTTCTAATACACACTGGGTATGTAACACTTAAACTGTGGGTAGAAAATTCAATACTACAACTAGAGAAAATGAAAATGACTGAACTGGTGTCCTTTGAAGAAGTTGCTTTGAAAACAAAGACTGGGTCTGGGACTACTCTCAGTCAGTTGCTGACTTCAAAGATGGCAATGCAACAGCAATAAGATGGAGTTAGTCTGCTATCAGTTTGCAATTGAATGGGGTCAAGTTAGCATTTAAATGTGGTCAGTTTTTGTTAATATGGTGATCAACTGTGTTAAACTGGTGAAAAATACAAATTCATTGCTGTCTGTATCCACAGAAACTCATATTAAACAGAAATTTACATTAACCGCTACTGCCAACCAGAACCATGGATTTACAATTCAGAAATCCCTCCACAAATAGTGATGTAGTTGCTGCATTATGGTCATTTAACTGCAAGATGACATTGGCAACTTTGCATTTATATAAAGATATAATGAGAATATAATTTTGGTGGCAAGCTATTGAATTACAAGTTGTTGACTGTTACACACTTAACCTTTAGGCAACCAGTTGTTGGTCCCAACTATTTGAAATAAGTCGCCAATCTGAAAAAATTCAGTACAAACAATGACTGATTTTTCCTAGTCACAGGGAGGTTGTCATTCTATTGTTCTCAATGTGACTGAGACATATCTGAAAAAGCAAAGGATAGAGGAGGTGGATACTGTAATGTAGCTCATGAGTACCAGCGTGCTAGCTCAGATTTGTGTGTCTACTTCTCAACCATCACAGTCAAGAAATATCCATCAAAATAAGAAGCATAAGATTAAAAAGCTAAGTCTTATTTGTACCCTCGGTGCACAGCGAGCACAGAGAGTGACAACTAAGGAACTAGCTTATTATTTTTTTGTCACCGTGCTAATTCTGACTTGCTAGGAGATACATACTGGTGTCACAAAAAACATTACAGCCCACAAATGTTCAACAAAATAAGGAGAAAATAAGATTAAGTGTGGGAAAATGAATACACTGCTGGTATATGCAGCTCTGTGAGACACAGGGGAACTTGGGCTCAATACTAGCATGCTAAAATGCTCTTTATGATAATGCTAGCATTATTAGCACAAGGAATGTTTAACATGTTCCCCATCATAGCTTAGCAGGTTAGACAGCTAACATTTGGCTCGAAATACATAGCACTATTGAAGCTTATTAGTCGCAAAACAAAGTGCATAATCATTTTTAGACTCTTTTTGATAGAGACTTAATTTTTGCTCTAGCATTGACTATATGGTTATTTTTTAAAACTTAGTATGTAGGGATGACAAAGTGTTTGACATTTGGACTGAACACTTAAGTATTTCCCATAGATGTGGCTGTAGTCCTGTGGGTTTTCTGTAAATGTCCCAATGTAGTAAAATAATTTCTTGGGGCTAGATTTTGGGTTCAATTTTAAGCACCCCTTTAGTGTCATTAAACTTTATTTTACAGCTGTAATCAGGAAAGCAAGTTAATAAATAGCTATTTGGTGAAGGTTGCACATTAAAAAATTGGTGGATCTGACAAAAAACAGCAGAATTTCTCACATGTCCATCACTACAAAGTAAAAAACCAATGCCATATTGTGAAAATGCATTTTGATGTTAGGTCTGTAGGGTTTTGCTTTAAATGCTTTTACATTTATTGGGTATCAATTTAAACTTAAACAGTTTGCAACAGAGGCAATTGAATGACACATTAACGGTAATTACGGCACTTGGTCTGATCATTAGCATACAAAGCTTTTGGCGGCCACAGTGCTGGACATCATTATGTAGAAAAGCGACACATGGATTATACACATACTATGTAGTAGAACTTCAGCTTTTTATAATAACATGCTTATTAACATACATCTTCGTCTCCCTTCTACTATTGTCTGCTCAGTCTCCCATGGCAGTGCTGATTTTGTCTTATGGATGGCCTGTCCTCGTCTCCTGGTGTGACAATAGAAGTGACATTTGTTAAACAGCCACTTCAGTAAATGACAGGAAACTGGGCTGAGCAGAATAGTGAAAATGTCTTTGGAATCTGTAAAATAAAGAAATAAAACGAAAACAAAAGTCTTCTTTTGGTGGGTAACAAACATTAAAAGGCTGCTGAGGTTCATTTGGTGGTCATCCAGCTGCACATATGGGCTCGGTATCATCTGCCTTTAAACATTCGGATTTTGTGCTTGTCTGCCAGCAGCAGGGTGACATTATATTCGTAATCTCCATCGTGGACTCCTGTGTGTCGGAAAGCTCCGGCCAAATGGTTCTCCTCCCAGTAGTGGTGCCAGTTTCCATACTGGTCTGCACCGAATCCAAACACACTGACCTGTAAGAGACAAGGTTAATCACAGTGAAACAACCACAGACGCTCGTAGTGCATAATAACATACTTTGCAGTATCTCCAAAGCTCTCCAAATCCCTTTTTTTTTAATCATCAACAGAGCGATCTTTGTTTCACAAGTCCAGTTGTGGAAGCATTTTGCAAACTTTGAAATTGATTTTTTACAGAAATACACTGTGCAGTATCACCACATGAGGCCAGTGATATGTGATGAGATTTTGGTGACACTAGAAAACAATTTTGTTTCTACTACCTATTTTTTCTATTTAAAAAGAGAAATTGTTGTAATTTGTAGATGGTCTGGATGCACTCATCCCACAGCCTGTTACACAGAAACTGAATTCAATTTGGCTAGTCAGATGATGGCTCATTTTGATGAAAATTTGGTTCTAGCTCATTGTCTACACAAAATAGTTCCCTGTTGTCACTAATGATGCCATTTAACCAAAACAAGCCTGATCAATTAAACAAGAGATGGAAACAATCTGAGGAGAAGAGGTGGAGCCAGGTCAAGAAAAGTAATTTCAGGTGAGCAACTGAATTTAAACGCAACCTATAATTTCTTTTTTTTCTTTTAAAGAAGGGAGACAGATCTCAGCCATTGTCCATTTTTGTTTTTGCTTCATATTTTTGTAGAATTCTAAGACATCAATACGAGGTTTAAAGGACTGGGATACATCCCCTGAACACTGTGCTTTTCATTGTTTCATGTAGGGTGTACTGAAAGCTCTGTTCTTATTTTTACTCTCTGTATGCATGAGCAGAACATTGTGTGGTTCTGACCACAGATAAAACTGTTTGGATGGGTTTTTAGATTTTGCCAGAAGAGTCAACGGTTTTGCGAATGTAGTTTGACAATTGGGATTTGTTTTTAGAGTTATGAGAAAAGGGTGAGATGTTTCAAGAAATGTGTCTCTACAAGTGAAACAACTACAGCAACTGGAGGAAAGTGTTTCTTTAATTTGAACAATATTTCATTAAGGCGATATTGACATTGGAAGTTTAGTCAACATCTTTGCAGAAGCACTTCTGAACGCTACCAGATAGTGATAGCAATGGTTGAAAAAAGACTTCAGCGTTTATTTCCTCAGTCACTCATTTTGGGTCATATTGAATAAAAAACTTCATTCTTTTTATTGTTTTGTTCTTCCACGCTGAATGTTTTCTATGAGGGCACATTCAAATCTCGCATTAAGAGATTTGAATGTGCAATCCAGTGTCAGTAATGGAAATGAACGAATGGGATGCTATCAGTGATTGTACGGCCAGTGTGCGGTGGCTCTTCAGACCAGTCGGTCGGCCCAAAAGTGCGTTGGCACACTGGAAATATGCCAGATTACCAGTGATGGTAGAAACGTTTATCTCGAGGCTTTAAATTGGTCTATGGTAGCTGTTTCTCTTCTACACTCTCTATGGGTATACTTAGTTCTTAATTACTACATCAATGCACATTGGCATGGAAGCACTCCGCTTTGCCCAGGTTGCTTTTATAGTTGCTTTTATAGTGCTCTTCCATTGTTCTTTTTTTTTGGTCTGGAGTTTCTCATCTTTCTCTTGTCAATATGTCATACATTTTCTATGGGGTTCAAGTTAGGAAAGCTGGCTCATCAATCAAGCACACTAAAATAACCTTGACAGTAAACTGTTTTGTAGCAGTATTGGCTGTGTGAGGAGGTGCTAAGTCCAGCTGGAAAATTAAATTGGCATCTCCATAAAGCTTGGATTCTTTTCGGATTCTGTGCCTCTCCATTCTTACTCCAGACTTTGAGACAGACAGACTTTCAAATGAAATGCTGAATGTCCTCATCTTAAGTCCAGTGTCCTCCACTGAAAAGAGGACATTGGACTACTGAACATAAATCTCCAACTTTCCATTGATGTGCCCTGATATAGCACTTTGAAAACAGCCAAGCTTTACAGCAATGACCTTCTGTGGTTTGCACTCTTTCTGTGGGGTGTTGATGATAGTCATCTGGACAGCTGTCAAGTCAGCAGTCTTCCCCACGATTGTGATTGTGTGTATTGAACTAAACCAGGAGATCCATGATGTTTCTAATACTTGAATACTAATTTACTTAAACTCAAAATGATATATTCTAATAATTTGAGATATTTTATTTTTGATTTTCATTACCTGTAAGCCATAATCACCAAAATGAAAACAAAGAAGGTCTGAAATATCTCACTTTAAGTTTATTAAATACTCGATTTCTTGATATGTGCTGATATTTTATCTGTGTCTGTTCCTCAATCTTTGCCAGGTCACAACTCTATCATTTTACTTTGATGTAATTGAGTATGACATCACTGCAGGCTGAAATTATCTGCAGTGTTTGGACTGTATTTCTAAAACAATCTGACATCTTAGAACACATCCGATAAACACACAAAACATATGGATACCAGGATGACAATTATTCATAATGAAGTTTGAGGGTCACACAAATTAGAGGACTATCCAAGGAAAAACTATAAATAAGGAATTGGCAGGGAAATATGGTAGAAACTTATGAAAAATGGAGGTGTTGGCAGGAATGACTGAGTAGTCACATATGTTACCTATTAGAGTAGTTCTCCTTACCTCATCACATATGTGGACAGCGAGCAGCAAACTGAGGAAACCGGTCGAAGGATATCGTCCATGACTGTCAAGCCACGATTCGTAGACGTATTTGAAAAATGTTGGACTGTAAATCAACACCTGAAAAAGAGTGAGAAGAATTTCTACTCCTTTGTCATTTATCAAAATCAGGAAATGAAGAAATGTAAGTCACCAGTGCAGACTGCTTTTTAGATATTCGGTCTAGAGCAGATTGTGCTGGGCCCCAAATCGAATTCTTTATGGTACACTTCAGAAAAGTGGATAATGGTATAAACTTAGAGACAACAAAATAAAGCCAAAATGTGCTTTGTGTGCCCTTTCGAGGAAAATAAACCCTCTTACCACATCATGCTTTGTAAAGTCTAAAAGAAAATAAGATACACTCTCCACTTCACCTTGATCACACAACACACAAAATGTCTGTGAAGGTTCTCAGTCATCCAGGTCATCGTAGTCAAAGGAGCTTGCAAAGAAAAGCGTCTGGACTTCTTTAAGTTACTTGAAGACGTTTCACCTCTCATCCGAGAGGCTTCTTCAGTTCTAAGGTCAAATGGTGGAGAGTCCCAGATATAAACCTGGTGGGAGTGTCCCCCCACAGAGGGACAAAAGGACCCCCTGATGATCCTCTAATCGCCTGAGCCAAGGTGTGGAACTGGGTGTGGGTCCCAATCAGCCAGAGTTTCGGGTGAGTTCATTGTGAAACCTGGCCCCACCTTATCATGCGAATTCCTGAGGTCAGATGGCCCAGGATGTGAGTGGGCGTTAAGGCGTCTGGGAAGGGATCTCAAAACTGGATTATAAATGGCAGAGAGTTGGTGTCGTAAACCACCGCCTCTGTGCGAGGGAGGATAAGAAGGACAGACGCAACAACATTGTCATCCCCTATGTAGCCGGTGTATCAGAGAAACTCAGGAGGGTTTTCTCCAAGCATGACATCCCGGTGTACTTCAGACCCAGCAACACACTCAGACAAAAACTGGTTCACCCGAAAGACAAAACGCCAAAACACAGACTTAACAATGTGGTGTATGCCATACAGTGCAGCGAGGAATGCCCAGACCTCTACATTGGAGAGACCAAACAGCCACTTCACAAGCGCATGGCACAACACAGAAGAGCCACCTCCACAGGGCAAGATTCAGCTGTCCATCTGCATCTTAAGGATAAAGGACACTCTTTCGAGGATGCCAATGTTCACATTTTGGACAGAGAGGACAGATGGTTTGAAAGAGGAGTTAAAATGGAGAGAATGTTGTCTCCGGGAGTTTAGCTGATTTGATTTAGAGCGGCAAGGTATGGTGGGTGTGTTCCGGTTAAAGAACACGGAGGCAGCTTCCAAGTTTAGGAGATTTATTCAGCTGTGGTCTGTAGTAATGATACATAAAGCAACTATCAGTACAGCACACATAAAATATTCAACATGTCTAGACATTATTCTAGCACAGAGATAGCACAAGGAACTGTATTCAACACTCACATCTATAACAACTTCAACAATTACACAAGATTTATAATTAGCATTAACTAGCTTAGTAGCTTACATAGCATATTAGCGTATTAGCATATTAGCGTATTAGCATAGGATTACATTAGCATAGCCACGAGGGAACAAATGCACACAATAGCAGCTGACATACACAACATCATGTAAACAGAACCCACCTTCTGGCATTCACACACAGCAATAAACCAAAACCCACGAGATACTGGTGAGAAGACACAAGGAAAAATGCTGGCTATCAGCAGCTACAAAGGCAGACTAGCAGCACACGGCACAGAGTGGTGCATTCAAGGAGCGTCAGCATAGACATGGTGAGTTCAATGACGTAGGACATATCAAATTCCACAGCGCAAACACTATCTATCGACCAACCACAACACTTCAACCAAGCAAATAACGTGTAAACAGTGGGCTTTCTAACACAGCCGCCCCCGACTGTCTGCACAGACAGTCGAATCCAAGGTAGAAAGGTCACTCAGGTACGTGGATCCTTATCATCTTCAAGCATAGGGAGTGAGACCAAGCGGGCTACTGGTCGAATATACGTTCGATCTTTGACCTTAACAGCAGCAGTCCGGATACGTCCATCAGCTCCAGGGTAAGTAGTTGTTACCTTACCAACAGGCCATAAAGCTCTTGGGAGCTGAGGATCAACTATGAGCACCACTTGGTCCAGTTTGAGGCACTCTGCATCCTTCTGCCACTTCTGTCTCTCTTGCAAGTTAGGCAGGTAGTGACGGATGAATCGGGACCAGAAATGGTCGACAAGAACTTGACTATGTCTCCATCTGCGACTCCCGATAAGGTTACTGGGATCGTAAACCACTTGAGGGAGTGATGCATCATAGCGTCCCATCAGCAGGATGTTAGGTGTGATGGGGTCTGGATCTGCTATGTCTGATGAGACGTAGCCGAGAGGTTTAGCATTCACGATGCCTTCCACTTCCACAAGGACTGTACGAAGCACAGTTTCAGGGACCGTCTGCTCCTTGAGTACAACCTTAAGAGCAGTTTTCACGGACCTGACCTCTCTCTCCCAGGCGCCACCGAAGTGAGGAGCACTGGGGGGATTGAAATGGAAAGCAATCTGCTGCTCTGCCAAACGCTCCTTCAACTGAGGCGCCATGGTCTCAAAGGCCTCATTGAGCTCTCGGGCTCCACCGACAAAATTTGTCCCGTTGTCACACAGGAGCTCAAAGGGTTTGCCTCTTCTGGCAATAAAGCGCCTTAACGACATCAGAAAGGAGTCAGTGTCAAGACTCTCGAGGAGGTCTAGATGCACACAACGGGTCGTCATGCACTTGAAGACTATGCCCCAACGCTTCTCGGTTCGACGTCCAATTTTCACAGTAAAGGGTCCAAAACAATCGACTCCAGTCGAGTAAAAGGGTGGTTTATACAGACGCAGACGAGCTGGTGGCAGATCTGCCATCTTTGGGATGGATGGATTGGCACGCCAAGCCTGACATTGCCTGCAGTCCCTCTGATACTGTCTGACTGCTTCCCTCCCCCGAAGGATCCAGAACCGGCGACGTAGTTCAGCCAACACTCTTTCTGGTCCAGGATGAAGGAGGGTCTCATCAAAATCCTGGATGATGAGCTTAGTCATAGGATGTTTTGGGTCTACTATGATCGGGTGGATGGCGTCTAGCTCCAGCTGCTCAACTCTCCGTAACCTTCCACCAACTCTGATGAATTCCGTATCCTTATCATATTCGGGTGATAAGGAGTTCAAACGGCTGTTGGTTGGCAATGGTCTGCCAGACCTGAGTGCCTTAGCCTCCTCTGGGAATGACTCTGACTGGGCCTTCATCAGGAGGAGTTTCTCAGCTTTGATGTAATCATCTGCTTCACTGTGCGAACTTGAGTTTGGGTCAGCCGCCCCATGTAGGGACCGCACTGTTGTCTTCATGAGATCCTTCCAGGTGGAGAACATGCTGATTTCAGGAAGTTGAGGGCAGGAGTCAACCCTAACCTGTCCACAGAAATATGATTTCTTCAGCTCACCATCCTCTGGCTCTGGATATGCTGGTGGGCTGGTCGGCCAATGATCCTCGGATCGACGTAAAAACTCAGGGCCTTGGTGCCACCGGTGTGGTCGTGACAGCTCCTTCAAGGTCTTGGTAATGTCATCAGCAGGGTTATTCGCGCTATCCACATATCTCCAGGTGCTCCCATCTGTAAGACTCTGGATCTCTGCCACCCGCGTGCCCACAAAAACTTTATAGCTGCAAGATTCTGACTTGATCCAGTGGAGAACGGTAGTAGAGTCCGACCAGAGAATAACCTTCCGAATGGGCAGCGTGAGCTCAGCTTGAAGGAGACCAGCTAGTTGTGCACCAATGAGAGCGGCACTTAGCTCCAACCGTGGCATGGACAACTGTTTCTTTGGAGCCACTCTGGATCTAGCCATTACAAAGGCAACATAGACTTCCCTCTGAGCAGTTTCTGTCCGCAGGTAAGCGACAGACCCATATGCTCTCTCGGAAGCGTCGCAAAAGATGTGAAGGTCTCTGCTCGAAGCAGACGAATCAGCAGACGCTGGTGCATAACATCTGGGGATTTCCATTTGGATAAGATCAGGAATCTCCCTTTCCCAGGCAAGCCATCTGTCACGAAGGCTAGGTGGCTGGATCGGGTCGTCCCAGCCAAGCTGCTCCTTCCAAAGATCCTGTACCAGAATCTTGGCCCGCGTGGTGAACGGCACTATATAACCTAGCGGATCATACTGACACGCAAGTGTTTTGTAGACGTTTCTCAGTGTGGGTTCAGTTCTCTCCCCCAGTCGATGTCTGTATTTGAAGGAGTCACAAAGGCAATCCAATGTCAATCCCAGAGTTGGCTCCCACAGGTCCGTGCTAGATTGAGAGAGCCATAGGTCACTACTCTCAGATCTGACATTGGATGGAAGATGCTCAATGACAGCAGGAATGTTGCTGGCCCATTGACGTATCTCAAAGCCCCCGGTGTGAAGCAGCTGGCGCAGACTGTCGACTAGGGCCTTAGCTTCCTCTTGGGAGTGGGTGCTGCGGAGGCAGTTATCCACGTAGAATGACTGCTCTACACAATTGACGAGGTCATGATTGGAACTATAAGTGTCCCGGACGTGCTGCTGCAATGCATAGATGGCACAGCAAGGACTGCATGTAGTGCCAAATGGTAGCACTTGCCATTCATAGATCTTCGGCTCTTCATTCCTCTTCATGTCCCGCCAGAGGAAGCGCAGCACTGGTTTGTCTTCTGGCAACAGGCGTATCTGGTGGAACATACCTTTGATGTCGCCACTCACAGCAACTGGATACTGTCGAAACCGAAGAAGAACTCCTAGCAAAGATGGACCTAGGGCAGGTCCAGGGAGGAGAATAGAGTTGAGGGACTTCCCTTCGTACTGGAAAGAACAGTTAAAGACGATCCTGTCCTTGTTATTGTGTCGCACCATGTGGTGAGGTATGAACCAGGATTCTGCAGTGGTTCTAGCTATCTCATGTGGCACCACAGCTACATAGCCCAACTTCTCTAGCTTCTGAATCTCCTGACGATACACTTCAGCGCGTTGTGGGTCTTTGACAAGTCTCCTCTCTGTACTGCGCAGACTTGGTAAGACTGCTTCCATAGGAGCTTGAAGTGTGGCGGAGTTGGCGCGACGAAGCAGTGGTGTGGCATACCTCTGTGTCCCATCAACAGTGACCCTGATGGTGGATGTCTGGAGTAGGTTCAGAGCTTGCTGATCTTGCTTCGATCGGGTTACCTGCTTCTCGCTCACATAAGGCAGCGTATCAATCTGCCAGAGACGCTCAACATTCCTGAAAAGCTCACTGGTTGGCACAACGGTTGTTGTGAACAGGCACTGCTGCTCAGTTGCAGGAGTCTGGTCGATACTGATAGGACCTTGGAGCGACCAACCAAGCTTCGTATGGACAGCGATGGGTCCCCCTGTCGGGCCCAGATGAACTGGTGCTGTAGGTGCCAGGAGATGAGGCATGTCAGAGCCGATAAGCAGCAGAGGTTGAACATGGTCTATCAAAGGCAGAGGTAAGTCACGCAGGTGTTCATAGCGGCGTTGGAGAATCCTCACCGGATAGGAATGTTCTGAGAGACCAAGGGCCTCGGCGGTGAATGCCTTTTGTATATGATACTTCTCCCCAGGTTTGTAGGGGGAAGACACATGGAAGGAGACTGAGGCGCCACGAAGCTGCACTACCTCTTGGTGGACAGTCCGCAGGGTAAGTGTCTCAGGCTCTGAGCTGAGGTTTAAGCGTCGAACAGCTTGTGGTAAAATGATGCTTCGTTCTGAGCCATCATCAAGTATTGCATGAGTCTCCAATGTTTGGTCCCTGTTGTACAGCAAGACCTTTACAACCTTCAGCATCACCTTGGGGGAACGGTTTGGCCTATCCAAGTACACTGTTGTAGTCGGAGCAGTCATCATGAGCACACTCTTCTGGATCTGCTGGACAGCATCATGCAGTACAGTCAGGTGTTGCTCTCTGCAGGTATTACAAGGTCGTTTGAGGGTGCAAACCTCTGGCTGGTGAGTTCTTCCACATTTCCAGCACCGCTGTTCATCAGTTAACCACCTCACCATCTGATCGGTGGTCAGTTTTTTAAAGTCTACACAAGCGTTCAGGAAATGTTCCTTATTCTCGCAGCGCGGACAGTATGGTTTTGGTCTGGATGAGGACTTTGGTCGGAAAGAACTCCCTTCTGCGCTGGGGTTTTCCCGGGAAGTCAGGAAGAAGGCTGTAGATTTCTCCTTTGGTGTATGGGGAAGACGCTGGTCTTTCTTTGTCAGCTTATAAGCTTCAGGACTATAGAGTGAAGCAGCTCTACCTGCGATGCGCTTCGCTTGGGATTTCATCTGCAGCCAGGAACTCAGATCAGGCAGGGTATAGGTTTGGTCAGTACCTGTCCGAAGAATGCCTTGGTTCAGGCAATGCTCTACAAACCCATCGCGATAACTGGGTGGCATCTTACTCAGTAGTCGGTCGACATGAGACCCACATCTTAGCTCAAAGCCGTTCTGGCCCTCCAGTGTCCTAAGCATTCCTACTAGAGATTGGATAGACAAGGCAAATGCATCAAAGGCTTCTGCGTCGCCGAATTTGATAGCTGGAGCATTCAGAATTGTGCCCAATTCACTTTGGACGAGCTGACGGGGTTGCCCATACTTGTCCTGCAGGGCGTGCATGGCCATGGTGTACGGCGTTGGGTCATGCATGTATGCCTTAGCTAGCTGGATTGCACTAGGTAGCCGTAGGTGCCCAAGCAGCACTTGATATTTATACTGCTCATTCAGGTGTGGATGACTGTTCAACAGGTTGTCAAGGGCCATTTTCAATAAGGCAAAGTCACTTTCACGGCCACTCTCAAAGGAGGGAATCATAGGTTTGGGAATGCCATAACCTGTGGCGAGGAAAGGGTACGCATTAGCTGTCGGTAGTTGATGTAGCTCGGACTTCGTCTGGGTGGGAGTGCAAGATGACTCTGCTTTGGCAGGGTTGGTGCAGGCTGCACGAGCATACTGCGATGGCTGAACTGAGAATGGAGTAGATGCCTGGTAAGAGGTATCAGGTGCAAGGGTAGTAGACCGAGGTCCAGCTGGAACAGTTGGGTGCAGCACTTGGGGCATGCATTGAGAATGCAGTGGATGCGAGGCCATGGTTACTGGAGGTGGAGCTACCACGGGCGCTGGAGGCTGGGTCACGGTAAGTGTTGAGGGTGGAGCGACTAGCGGTAGAGGAGGCTGACCCACGGGACCGACTGAAGGTAGAGCTGCATGGGAGCTCGAATTACTATTCTCCGATGGGCATGGTGAGACTCTGGAACCACTGGGTTCTTGTGCTTTCTCTTTAAGGAGAGAAGTAACCATCTTGGCTATCTCCAACTCGTTTACCCTCTTCTTTAGCTGTCGTCGCCTCTCCAGCTGTCTGTTCAGCGATTCTTGGGTTCTAATGGCTTCTTCTTGTAGCTGCTGGGCCTCTCTGGCTTGAGCTTGAAGTCGTTGACATTCATATTCGACTTGTTGATCCTCTTCCAGGTGCTGTTGGAATTCCTCAAGTTCCATCTGCTTTACTCGCTCTTCGAGCTGGGCTGTTTCCAGGTCTGAAAATGCGTGGGAAGGGAATCTGCTTATCGACGAGCGTGATGCCCTTGTGGACCTGGAGCTGGAGCTCTTCTGGGATGAGCGTGTTTTACCACTATGTGAACACTGGGAAGCAGTAGCCGGTTGCGTGGTTTGGGTTTGTCCCTCAAGAGGGAGTGTTGAAACCTCATAATCGGTCAGGTAAGCAGGTGGCCGTCGCTCTCTCTGTGAAACACGTGGGGGTGCTGAGTCAGCCTGGACATCTGTCTGTTCCATACCTTAATCAGTACTCTAATCCGGCTCGAAGGACCATAAAATGGAGAGAATGTTGTCTCCGGGAGTTTAGCTGATTTGATTTAGAGCGGCAAGGTATGGTGGGTGTGTTCCGGTTAAAGAACACGGAGGCAGCTTCCAAGTTTAGGAGATTTATTCAGCTGTGGTCTGTAGTAATGATACATAAAGCAACTATCAGTACAGCACACATAAAATATTCAACATGTCTAGACATTATTCTAGCACAGAGATAGCACAAGGAACTGTATTCAACACTCACATCTATAACAACTTCAACAATTACACAAGATTTATAATTAGCATTAACTAGCTTAGTAGCTTACATAGCATATTAGCGTATTAGCATATTAGCGTATTAGCATAGGATTACATTAGCATAGCCACGAGGGAACAAATGCACACAATAGCAGCTGACATACACAACATCATGTAAACAGAACCCACCTTCTGGCATTCACACACAGCAATAAACCAAAACCCACGAGATACTGGTGAGAAGACACAAGGAAAAATGCTGGCTATCAGCAGCTACAAAGGCAGACTAGCAGCACACGGCACAGAGTGGTGCATTCAAGGAGCGTCAGCATAGACATGGTGAGTTCAATGACGTAGGACATATCAAATTCCACAGCGCAAACACTATCTATCGACCAACCACAACACTTCAACCAAGCAAATAACGTGTAAACAGTGGGCTTTCTAACAGGAGTGAAAGAAGCCATCTATGTCCACTGTGAGCGACCATCTTTGAACAGAGGCGGTGGTTTACGACACCAACTCTCTGCCATCTATAATCCAGTTTTGAGATCCCTTCCCAGACGCCTTAACGCCCATTCACACCCTGGGCCATCTGACCTCAGGAATTCGCATGATAAGGTGGGGCCAGGTTTCACAATGAACTCACCCGAAACTCTGGCTGATTGGGACCCACACCCAGTTCCACACCTTGGCTCAGGCGATTAGAGGATCATCAGGGGGTCCTTTTGTCCCTCTGTGGGGGGACACTCCCACCAGGTTTATATCTGGGACTCTCCACCATTTGACCTTAGAACTGAAGAAGCCTCTCGGATGAGAGGTGAAACGTCTTCAAGTAACTTAAAGAAGTCCAGACGCTTTTCTTTGCAAGCTCCTTTGACAACACACAAAATGTTTTTCTCTTGAATATTATGGAATCAATTGACGTCAGTAGCCACTGAAAAACACCCTGCTATCATCTGTGTGATTAAAGAGCGTTGACTTCAAGTTGAAAACAGGACTTGTGTCTTCTATTTGATTTTATAAAGATATTTTTAAAGAACTGGCATGACCTGTTAGCGTGATGCTACACATGGTCCACACTACACTCGTGTGGCTGTAGTTGTTAGAAATTGTCTTGACTGCATTAAAATATTTTTTTATTGCCACTGATCCTCTAATACAGTGCTGTGCATATTTGCAACTTTAAATATGGCTGTAGCTCAGGTGGTAGAGCAGGTCATCTACTGATTGGAAGGTTGGTGGTTCGATTCCTGGCTTCCCCTAGTCTGCGTGCCAAATATCCTTGGGCAAGATACTAACCCCAAATTGCTCTCCGATGCATCCATCGGAGTATGAATGTGTGTGAATGTTAGCTATAAAGCACTTACAGAAAGATGTGCTTGTGCGAATGGGTGAATGCACAAGTTGTGTAAAGCGCTTTGAGTGCTTAGATGAGTAGAAAAGCGCTATATAAGAACCAGTCCATTTACCAAATATTTCAGATCATTAAACAATTTTAGTATTAGATAAAGATAACAGAGTAAAACCAAACAGCATTTTTTAAATGATGATTTTCATTTATTAATGGCCTGGTGTGAAAGTACTTGACCCCTAAAACTAAAAAATGCTTGTGGCACCCTTGGCAGCAAGAACCACAATGAAGTGTTTGCGAGGAGTCTTTTCACAGTTTTTTGTCGCACGCTTCCTTTTAGATTAGTCTTTATTCAGTCATACTAAAGAGTTTTCGTGCATGAACGGCCTGTATAAGGTCTAAATTAATCACCTGAATCAGATTTAAGTCTGGACTTTGACTAGGCCACTCCTAAATCTTCATTTTGTTTTGTTTTTTTGAGCCATGCAGATGACTTGCTGGTGTTCTTCAGATCATTGTCTTGATGCATAATCAAACCCATGAGCTTCAGAGCTCAAACTGAAGGGTGGACAATCTCTGTCAGGATTTTTCTGGAGAGCAGAATTCATGAATCCATCAATTTGGAAAGCTGTCCAGGTCTTGAAGCAGCAAACAGCCTCAGACCATCACACGATCAACACCATGTTTGACTGTTGATATGATCTCCTTTTTATGAAATGCTATTATTTTCAATCCAGATGTAAGAGAACTCAAACTTTCCAAAAAGGTCAACTTTTGTCTTGTCAGTCCACAGAATATTTCTCCAAAAGATCATTAAGATGTTTTTTTTGGAAATGTGAGATGAGCCTTTGTGTTGTTTTTTTTCTTAGAAGTGATTCTCGCCTTGGAAATCTCAGTTGTTTAGATGTTTTTTCTGGGTTCTTTTGTGGACTCCTGGATTAGTCATTAATGTAATGTTGGAGTGATTTTTGTAGGCTGGCCACTCCTGTTAAGGTTCGCCAGTGTTTCACCAGGTTTTCTCATTTGTGTTCACTGGAGTCCTAAGCCATGAGAAATGACCTTTTAACTCTTTCCATGACTTTGTTTCTCAGCTGCTTCTTTATATCATGTCATAGTTTGTTTTTAGATCTTTTAGCCTAGTTTACTTTATCAGACTTAAATTATTTCTTGATTTAACATATCTGGAAGTAATGAAGCCTGGATTTTGACTTGTGACATTTACCTTGTGAAATTACATCTTCCAGGTAGGTTTGGGTATTTTTTCCCCTTAAGAAATAAAATCATCATTAAAAAATACTGGCGGCTGCAAGTGCTACCCATCAGCTTCCAACAGATGCACCTATGGTTTCAATTTCAAAATCCTACATCGCTTCAATGTTGAGTTATCGCATTCACAAGACTTGACCTCTGACCTTATCCTTTAAGTTTATGTCACTTCAAACTCGTCCTAAATTTTAAGAAGATGGACCTATGGTTTCAATTTCAAAATCCTACCTCACCTCGCTCGTGAGTTATTGCATGTAATGGCAATAACCCATCAGTCTTTCACAGCTGAGGGTGAAAAACTGCTTTCTATTTTTTGACTAGCTATAGTTGAATAATATTGTAATTTGTTTGATGGGATGAATCTTTTAAATGTGACGATTATTTAAAAAGAATATGCAATCGGGAAGTGTGCAATTACCTCAAAGCACTGAACTTCTGCTATGATTGCAGTGAAGACCACCGCATGTGATTCACATAATTTTCATACACAATAAACCACTCCATGACCCTTTCTGACCAGTGGATGAGTGCACTGTCATCATTGGAGCCATTCTGTTATAGTTTGAAGGACTTAGGACCCAAAAGCTTTACAAGCAGGCAGAAACTCTACAGGCAGGCCGGTTTAACTAAAGGCTCACCTTTAATGGTGGAAAACTGTCCAAAAATTCAGAGAAACAGAATACATGACAGTCAAACACATAAAAACAAACAACAGTGAGATAAACAGACATTGCGACAAACACAAAGGGCAACTGAAGCTATTAAAAACACAAAGGCCTAATCAGGTGAAAAGGCAGCAGTTGGCTGGACAGATGGAATAAGGCACAGAAGGACGGAAATATAAGGCACAAGAAGCAAAAGACTACCAAAACAAAACAGGAGGTATAATAAGAAACACCTGGCACAGGGATGGAGATTTGACAACAAATTACAGGGAAACACCAGGGAGGCAGAAAACCTGAAACCTAAGGAAGTGATCTATACAACATAACTATGATCAAAGAAGACTAGATCAGAAAACTAAAGGTAAGAAAACATAAATATAAAACTGAGGCTACAAGGAAAATATTGTTAAATAGAAAATAAAACCCAAAGACTAGGAAATCAAACAGTAAATGCCAAAAACCCAGGGTCTGTGACACATTCACATCAGGATAGAAATAATTTAGTGCATTTCATAAAAATTCAAGTACTCACTCAAAACTTTGTATTGATTTGCAGCGACTCTAACCCTGCTGGGGTTCTCACAACGGCAGTCTAATTTTGTGAAGTGAACAAAAAACATAACCGATTGCACCTTTACTTTATACACAGTTCAAGTTATACTAAAATATGGCACAAACATTTCAATGTTAGTACTTTTATTAGAAAATATTTATGCATTCTAATCCTCCTGATCATTTTCTAAAACCTTTAAAGCCTGAACCATGAAACAACTGCCAAAAAATTCAAATAAATTTGCATTTATAAGTTTTAGTTTGTATAATTTTTGCTACATCTGGAATTTCTGTGCAATTTACTGCTCACAGTTAGTTTATCTTAACTCAACAAAAACATATAAGGGAATTAAAGTTATGGTTAAAAACAATCACACTGATGACGCAGAGGCCTCAAAAACACATGTATCAAATGTGATACACTTGGCATTACTGTTGCTAATGCCAAGAAATTCAACATGTTGTCTCACAAATGGTAAAAAAATATGTATAAAGGAGTTAAAAAATGACAAAATCACCCTCCTTTGAACAAGGAGGTAAACAAACAAGAGCTGAAAGTAACACTTGCATTGCAAGAGGGACTGAAATTACAACGCAAACCTCAACACGCTACAGACTGACTGATGACTGATCACCGGCGTGAAGGGAAATAAGGGCCGCTGCTGTAGCCTTCATTTATTATATTTCAGGCAGACATCTCACATCTGGAATGACTTATTCATTACAACAGCTGAATACAGTTATGAGTTTGGCATCAAGTCTCAGAGCTCATCAGTCCCTGCAAATATGATACAGATACAAATTTGGGAGAGATGAGAAAAAATTCCCCAGGAGCCTAGAGGTGAATGCTGGGAAGCTGGTGTAAGGGTTGAACATGTGAACATGAAAAATTCTGCGGCTTTAATAGACGGCCAAATTGATGTGGTATGTTTGAAGTGGAAACTGTCAGAGTGCAGCTCTCGACAAGGTCGCAAGCCTTGCTCCATTAGCGGGAGGGTTCATAACCACTCCACAGGCTCTCCTGTGCTGTTGTATGTTCCAAATAAATTATTGGTTTTGGAACTATTTTTTTTTAATGCGTGGAAATTTTCTTAATGCGTTACTCTTACATGTTCACCCATGCACTCATCTACTTGTTGAGAACTTGGTGAAGGATGACTCATCTGGCCTTCAAGCATGTTCTTACTGGCAGTCTGATCACGTCGTCATTGAGATTCTCACTTGACTGAGGGAGAATTGCTCTTCTGTTTTTCCTTTTATATCACACTGATGCATAAGAATAACTCAGTTGGCTTCAGTGCAGCTGTTTCTATTAAAACACTATCCAGGTGAGCGGTTTGTTTTTAAGTGAATCTCCAACAGTGAACCCTCTTTAAAAGTCATTTACCCATTTTCCTCTTGAAACAACGACGCCTACTGATGCTGTATTAAAGTCATAACTCACCTTATCTTTGTTTGCCTTTATCCTGGACATCACAGGTAAATATGTGCTGTAAGACAAGAAAAATTACAGGATTTTAGACCGTTGAAGTGTCTAAAGAAGGGTTGTCAAACATAAGGCCCTGGGGCCAGAATTGGCCCAACAAAGACTCCAACCCAGCTAGCCGGAGTGCTTTGGAGAATGTGAAGGATGGCATAAATTTTGGATTTCTAACTTTATTTTCATAACTTTTAAACCTCTTCTTACTAATAAAGACTTCTCTCATGACCATAACAGTCCTACTATAACAAAGTGAGTAAATAATAGATAAACAGAGTTTTTACAATCGTTAAAACAAAATTTGTTAAAAAATATAAACTTTCAGTTTTATACTTACAGGACAGTCTGGAGTTACCAGAACTCCTTCTGTAATTTTACACATTCACTTCTAACAATTTAAGCCCAAATCATGTATTACAGAAACATACTTTTGCATGTATTTTCCTTATATTAAGAAAATATTAATCTTAAGGATTAAATGTACAAATAAACTTCTCTATACTAATAGAAACGGGACTTTAGCTGGTGCAGCCCACTTGAGATCAAAGTGGGCTGTATGGGGCCCATAATGTAAAATGAGTTTGATACCCCAGCTCTAAAGCATCCCCTGAAATGTTCTGCTGAACACCATCTGGCAGGTTACATGTTTGTAATGAAATGCCACTGATGATGTATAAAAATGAATGCCCGGTTTCCCTCCTCACCTGTATCAGGCAAAGTAATTAAAACCTCATGAACAGAGTTTGCAGTCATTACAGTGACTAATGCTCCCCGTCAGCCTCTTTTTTTGCATCGTTCCCCACATCAGAGCTGTTAGTGACAACACATGATTTTTAAATAGAGGTGTGTGTGCAGTGCTGTGAGGTGGCTGCATTTAGGCTGTGTGGATTGTAGCGCATCACAAATGGAAACAGAGACACATGCAAAAAAATGGGACTCTCTTCTTTCCTAAATAAAGAAGCTAAGAAACTTAATTTACACTCCATGGGAATTCCACACTCTGCCTGTGCATATGTTCACACACTGCATGATAAACTACTAGGCTCAAATTAAAACTAAATACATGGCAAACTACAATAAAGATAAAGATGTTTAATTAGAAAAAAGGTTTATCAAGGTTGTGGCCTCAGAGGCAGCATGTAGGGTATTTTTCAGGAGAGAATTTTTTGGCAACCCTCAGATTTAATTTTTATAAAGAACCAAAAGAAAATGCAGCAAAGTGAAGAAAGAAAAAATGTTTACACTCCATTGTTAATAGAGGTTTCCTCTACTTGAACATAGTAGAAATTTGTTAAACTTATTAAATGGTAAAAAAAAAAAAATAGGAATAACATACATTATTTTCGAATAGGGTAACACAAACTCTTGGCCTTTGCAAAGTAATTGTGCTTACATGTACAACCCTAAGTGTGTCTCATTTAAAGAAAGAAGATGGTACAGAGAAAAGTGTTTCCAGGAATTCAAGTGGGCACAGTGGGGGCAAAGACCCAGTCAAGAGGAGCCTGTGGGAAATAAATATGCATCCATTTGATATTTGTCTGAAAATTCCTAAATATTTTAGTTGCGGACAGACCTGCAGCCTCCATAAATGTGCATTAGGAGACATGGCTGTCCTACAACAATATAGTCACTAAAGTGAAAGACAACTCTATTGTGGGAATCTGGTAGAAAGGAGAGTCTCACAGATCCTATTTAAGATTCACATACGCAAAGCAAATTCAATTTAATTCAATTTTATTCATCTAGTGCAAAATGACAGACCCTAGAACAATACTGAGAAAACCCCAGCTATCAAACAGCTTCCTTTAAACAAGCACTTGGTGACATTGGGAAGGAAAAACTCTCTTTTAACAGGAAGAGACCTCATGCTCAGGGACGGCCAGCCATCTGCTGCGAACACTATGAAGGTGGGAATCAACTTTTCAAGCCTTAAAAAACACAGTTTTTCATGGACCCAACAGATTTCTATGCATATCAGATTATTAGTTATACTTAAAACTCAGCATATATCAATTGAGTTGACCATGAATGCCACTGTATACCAAAGTATTCTGAGGTGAAACTGTCTGCCAGCTAAAGCTTGGCTAAAACTGGGTGATGCAACAGGACAATGATCCCAAGCAGAAACATCAAATCTAAAATAGAATAGATGAAAAAGAAAAGAAAAGACCCGGTGTTGCAGAGGCCCAGTCAGAGTCCAGACCTCAGCCCAATCAAAATGCTGTATTGGCCCTTTAACAGGGGTTTGCATTAGGGGTGGGTTTTGATTATAGATTTATCAATTAAAATCGATTCTAGCTTGGATAACGTGATATCGATTCATTAAAATCCTGAATCGATTCTTTAATATAAATTTATTTTGCTCGAAAAGCCGGAATCTCAGGTTAAACCTCACAAAATTTCAACAACCACCAAACAGCTAAAACAGTAAATGAGAGCTGGTGCACGGATTCTGCACAAAGACGTAAACACAAAGCGCGGACCTGCCGACGGATCAGAATCAGTGAGATATCGCCTTTCTCCGACAGCATGGACACAGTCGGGGTGCTCACTGATCTGGTCCATGCTTTGTGTTTACGTATTTTTTGCGCAAGATTCCGAGCTGCAGGTTTTATTTCTCTCCAACCAAAATTCACTGAACCAGCAGCAAACTACGCTTCACATCGTCATGAATTCCCTCTTACTTTTGCTGTTTTGCTTTCACCATGATAAAATCACACTTCATGCACAGCTCTCTCTCTCTCTTTCTCTCTCAGTATACTTCAAGAACAGTTTCCCGTCTAAAAATCTGTTGTATTCATTATTCGCTTGCGCACAATTCTGTCTGCCGCTGTTTTTTCCTTTTACTTACTTCCGAAAAGAAAGCCTCATTTCTGCTGTTTAATACTGAACAAATTTAAACCTTTTAAAATTATGCAAAATTGCAAAATGCTTAGCTGTGTCTCTAATAAAACTTCTGTAACTTTGCTCTGTTTCACTTCAGCAGCATCAGGTAATGTTCAGATGTTGATTAATGGTTTTCTTTCGTTATTGATCTACTACCGAATATTTTTTTTGAATCCCAGGCCAGGAAAATCACCTTCATGTTTTTTTGTGTTTTATCCTCAGTTACTTTGACACAGGCATCTGCTGTGATGCTTACACCTTTGATAAAGTCTCGCAAGTGTCAGCTTTATTTTTATAGATATAAAAATATGGAAATGTACTGATGCATGATCTGAATTATAATATTTCTGACTGTCTGAGGCAAAATTTCCCAGATTCAAATCGAATTGAATCGAATCGTAGATCAAATTGATTCGGGACCTTGTGAATCGGAATCGAATCGATTCGATTCTAGAAATCAGTGACGATACCCAGTCCTAGTTTGCATAAACAATACCTGTGAATCTCAATGAACTGAAGCAACCTTGTAAATAAGAGTGGGTCAAAGCAATGACGTGAGTGACCAACTGTCATACAGAAAGCAATTCCTGCATCAAAGATGGTTCTACAAGCTATAGAAGTGTCCTTAGTTTTTCACAGGACTGCACATGACAACTTGTTTTCGGGCCCTTCTGGTTCTTTTATTTAACTACAGGCTGGTATGCAGATTTGTCAGATTTTATTTTTTGTGCGTGCACAGCAAAGTTTGTTCCTATCCAGAAACAGAAAGCCATATGTCCATTTAACTAGTTCTGTCCTTTCAAAGCCCCATTTAATTTAACAAGCTTAGAAAATGTAAAACAATATAAATAACTGATAATAACTCATATCTCCCACTTAAGATCTATTGGCTGTTGGGTTAATGCTGACATTACTCTCAGCAAAGTGAAATTTAATGATGCAGAATGATTGCTTTGGCAGAGTTGGAAGACAACTGCATATTTATGGGCAACATTTGTTTGGCTACTTGCACCATCTAACATGCTGGCGTGATTGAGTTATTGGCAGTAGCATTAATTGGCAGTGAGTCCATTTTTTTCCTGGATGTCCAGTAATCAAGCTAATGATTACGGGTCACTGGGGGTGAAACAACTGAAGGTGAAATTTACTGGAAAATTTCAAAGTGAGGGATTATCCTTGTTATGGCTATGTGACAAACAGCAATATTGAGCAAGTCTGATTGCTGTGACAATCTGGTATTTGAAGGATGTAAATGAATCTGGGAATGCTGCACATGAAGTATGCCTGATTATGCATTTGGGGCTTTTACGTTTCCATGCTAGTGAAAATGTTTGAGCTGATTCCAGTGACAAATGAGATGGTAAATGAAGCAAATCACATCCAACTCGGAATAAAAGAGAATGTCTGTGAAGGTTCTCAGTCATCCAGGTCATCGTAGTCAAAGGAGATTGCAAAGAAAAGCATCTGGACTTCTTTAAGTTGCTTGAAGACGTTTCGCCTCTCATCCGAGAAGCTTCTTCAGTTCCCCACCATTTGACCTTAGAACTGAAGAAGCTTCTCGGATGAGAGGCGAAACGTCTTCAAGCAACTTAAAGAAGTCCAGATGCTTTTCTTTGCAATCTCCTTTGACAATAAAAGAGAATGTTTTTAGTTTTGCCCAATGATGACATTCTGGGGAAAATGTTATATCAGGAAACATTGATTCCGCTTAATGTTTTGAATCTAGAATTTGTATTAATTTAGGAATCAGAATGTAGGGTAAAAATGACATTTTATTCCTGAGAGAATTTTCAAAACAAATTGGGGCTTTAGAAATACACATAAATGACTGGACAGAAACACTCATAGTGATGGCAGTAGGCATGCAAACTTTATATGACATGAAAAAACACTAAGTGAAGAAAATTGTTTTATAAATGAATATGAAGGTTTGCAATATCTGTGTTTGTGCCATTTCACATAAATGGACCTAGAAAATACAGTAAGATTCACAAGTTTTTGGGTAATTACACAATTTTGCAATTTATGTAATATGTAATAGATTTTAAATGAAGTAATGAAAATGTCAAATGCAGACTTTCAGCTTTAACTCAAGGGATTGTATACGTGTTGTGCGATATATTTTTAATATTTACAGATAAATTGTGTGTGCAACACACAAATAGGGGAGATATCATTATCCCCACCCAAGATTGGGTACCAAGCCCCAAGTAGGAGGTGCGTTGAGTGTAATAGAAGCTGACATGAGCGATAGGATCATGTCGAAGCAGGAAACCTGGACCCTTCGTAGCCAATTACCAAGACTATGTGAAGAATCCTCTGATGAGAAGATGTGACTGCAGCATTACAGGTACTGGGGCCATCACAGAAACTAACCAGCTGATCTACACCGTGGTAGCTGTGATCACAGAGATGCTTGACTATTGAGATTGAAAATGTGACGTCATTCAGGGGTAAAACCGCAAACAATTCTGGGAACTCATGGCAAGAGGTACTAGCGCACACAGGCTTTCAATTGAAATCAGTTACACAGCGATAAAAGAAACACAAATAATGGCAAGAAGCTGTTGTATTATTAACTGCAATATCCCATGACAGCCACGGGAAGCCGACGGGTAAAGAGATCGGTTATTATCGGATTACGTTGTTGAAGAGAAATTGTTCAAGCCATGTTTCCGAAGTAACAAAGAGCCGACAGATGGCCTGGATTGCAGCCATTCAAAGACCAAATATAACATCCCAAAATACTCCATGATGAACAGCCACAAGGAGCAGTGCCCTCCACGGAGAAGGAGACTAGAGGCTAAGATCAAGGCAGTCCGGAGGGATGTCAGCCAACTATCGGAGCTGCAGAATGGTGCGATGAGACTGGTGATGCAGCACATAACAGCAGGGTTTAAGATGGTAGCAGGCAGGGCATACATGAAACACCATAACCAAGTGGCCGGCATAGTATACAGAAATATCTGTGCCAAGTATGGCCTGGAAGTCCCGAGGTCAAAGTAGGACACGCCCCCTAGGGTGGTTGAGAATGACCGAGCTAAAATCCTGTGGGACTTCCAGATAAAGAGAGACAAACTGAGATGGCTAACCAACCAGACATAGTAGTGGTGGACAAGCAGAGGAAGACAGCCGCAGTGATAGATGTAGCGATACTGAATGATAGCACCATTGAGAAAAAGGAAAACGAGAAAGTCAAGAAATACCAAGGGCTGAGAGAAGAGAGGATTTTCAAGTTTAAATGACTTTTTTTTAAAGGTCACACCAACGCATCTCAACCTGATTTTTTTTTTTCCAGACTTTGACTGTTCCTTTCCTTCTCCATATCTTTTTTTCAGCATTCTGGTAGAGGTTAGCCTTTATTTCATTTGTCCAAAGATTCTTTTTAGAACCTTGGAGGCTTTTAGATGTTCTCCAGCATGCCCAACTTCGCCTTCTTGTTCTTCACCCACTGTGCTGGTAACCTCTTTTGATATGATAATCTCACTTTATATGATCTAAAGTTAATTTAATATGCTACATGAAACCTGTGTGGAAAAACATTTTTATTGTCTAGTTACACAATAAAAATATACTAACTGAACTCTGTGTAACTATTGAGAATTAAACTCTATTTGACCTCATGGCTATGCTTACATGCTGGCACTGCCACAGTATGCTGTCATACAGTCAGCAGGCAGAACACAGTGGGAGTAGATGGGATGTGTTGTGTAGCAGGCATGCTGGAAAGGTCAAGCTGTGCCTGATATGTTTGCCATATGAGTGACGATTCATGGTGTAGCCAGCATATTAGTCCTTGTATATTGTGTATGCTTGTAATACATGACATGATTTTTACTTTAAATAACAAAGACAAGAGTCGGTGGCTCTTTGTTCTACAGGGTGGGCCATTTATATGGATACACCATAATAAAATGGGAATGGTTGGTGATATTAAAGTCCTGTTTGTGGCACATTAGTATATGTGAGGGGGCAAACTCCTCAAGATGTGTGGTGACCATGATGGCCATTTAGAAGTCGGCCATCCTGGATACAACTTTTGTTTTTTCAATAGGAAGAGGGCCATATGACACATCAAACTTAATGGTAATGTCACAAGAAACACAATGGTGTGCTTGGTTTCAACGTAACTTTATTCTTTCATGAGTTATTTACAAGTTTCTCTTTGTTCACAGCCATTGACATGTCAAAGAGGTTAACACATGAGGAGCGGATCGAAATTGTGTTGATATCTGGTGAACGCAGTAACCGGGTCATTGCAGCAGATTTCAATGCAAGACACCCTACGAGACCACCCATCTCCCATGCTACAGTTAGCAAACTGCTTGCTAAGTTTCGTGAAACTGGTTCAGTGTTGGATTTGCCAAAATGTGGACGCAAGTAAACTGTCACTAATGAAGAAACATCAGTGGCTGTCTTAGCTTCATTCAGCAAGAGCCCACAGCGTAGCACTCGCCGCATGTCACTGGAGAGTGGCATTAGTCGAACATCCCTTCACCGGATATTAGGTACTCACAAATGGCAGCCTTACAAACTCCAGCTACTGCAGCATCTCAACGAGGATGATCCAGATCGGAGCACAGAATTTGCAGAATGGGCAAAACAAAAATTGGAACAGGACCCTCAGTTCACGCAGAAGATTTTGTTCAGTGATGAGGCAAACTTTTATGCAAATGGTGAAGTTAACAAACAAAACCAAGGCCACTGGATATTTGAAATTGCTACATGATGATGTGTTTCCCTCTTTATGCACTGAAGCTGGCACGTTCCCTGAGTTTTTCCAGCAAGATGGTGCACCACCACATTATGGGTGCCAGGTCCGAGCATTCCTAGATGAACAGTTTCCTGGAAAGTGGATTGGTCGTCGTGGGCCAGTTGAATGGCCCCCAAGGTCTCCCGATCTGACCCCCTTAGACTTTTATCTTTGGGGTCATCTGAAGGCAATAATCTATGGTGTGAAGATACGAGATGTGCAGCACCTGAAACTACGGATACTGGATGCCTGTGCTGGCATTTCTCCTGCGGTGTTGCTATCAGTGTGTGAAGAGTGGGAGAAGAGGGTTGCATTGACAATCCAACACAATGGGCAGCACATTGAACACATTTTACAAGTGGTCAGAAACTTGTAAATAACTCATGAAAGAATAAAGTTACGTTGAAACCAAACACACCATTGTTTTTCTTGTGACATTACCAATAAGTTTGATATGTCACATGGCCCTCTTCCTATTGAAAAAACAAAAGTTGTATCCAAGATGGCCGACTTCTAAATGGCCACCATGGTCACCACCCATCTTAAGGAGTTTGCCCCCTCACATATACTAATGTTCCACAAACAGGACTTTAATATCACCAACCATTCCCATTTTATTACGGTGTATCCATATAAATGGCCCACCCTGTATATAAGTGAGGGCCCAGGGAAAGATTATCATTTTGGCTCCGGATTTTTAACACACTTTTGTGCTAATTATATATAAAAAAAATTACCAGTGATTTGTGTTTATGCTTTACTGTATTTAACTTCTTATAAATACATTATGATCGGTCTAGAATTAATACAGTTCAAAAGAACAAAATATTTTTCCTGCATAAAAACTGGCTGCTGCAGGTCTAGCTAAATCTATTTTTGGACCTAAAAATTCTGACTTAAGTTATTTTTATTGATCAATTTTAAGTGTCAATATAGTTATACATAAAAATATGATATGTTAAATGATTCCACAATTTAATACATTCTGTTTAATACATTTCTTTAAAGCTAGAATAACAAAACCTTTTAATGAGCTCATACTGACTAAACATTTATGTATCCATTCTGGAAAACCTGTGACATCTACTGTTACAGTTCTAAATTCTGGATATATTGGCATCAACTGGCCTTTTTTATTATCTTTGTTTTCATCTGCAATAGGCTAGTGACATGTTCAAGGTCAGTTGTGGGCAGTGCAACAGTCACTTTAGACCTTGTTAACAACAAACTACCTAAAACAAACTACCCATTTAAGCTGGGCATACACTGTGCGATTTTTGGACCATTTTGGGATGATTTTTCACTCGTGCAACCATTTTGGGGATCGGCACGAGTTTCGCCTTAATCGTGTGTCATGCATCGTGTAGTATACATGGGATAATGCGAAGCAATTAACACCTTGCCGCCAGCTCCCGATCAGCAATCGTGTGGCCACGAGAAAATCAAACCAGTTTGAAATCCTGGTCGCCTCCTGTGAGGGTATCGCACTGCTGAAGCAGTGCCACAAGTCGATTTAACGCAACCTCTCACACTGCGCATGCGTAAACACAGAAATGGAAATGACAGTGACGGAGCAGAATGGCAATGCAGCGTGTGATCTGGACACAAGCGATGGAGGCCCAACTTGTAGAACTTTGGCAAGCCTTTTCGATGTGGCCTCACAAAACTATCACGACCGCAACAACCGAGAAAAGAGATGGATGGACATTGCTCCTCAATTATGTTTTACATTAGCAATTTAGCAAAGTTGATGGTGGTGGTGGTATGTGTGTGTGTGTGTCTGTGTGAGTGAAAGACAGAGAGGGAGAGAGAGACAGATTTTGTGTTATATATTAGCTATATAATATTTAGACGCAAATTTGGACGCACAGTGTGAGCACTCAGGTCGTATCAAAGCTTCGAGCCGTATAGTGTGAGACCATGCATCGTGACCTACGAACTTCTAACCCCCGTGACTCAGTCGTACAGTTTGAGCAGGAGCTAAATAACGCGACAGAAAAAAATCGCAAGGTGTATGCCCAGCTTTAGGCATGCAGAAGGTTCAAAGCACTGAGTTCACTGAAAAACATAGGATTTTTCAGGGGAAAAAAAGAACTCTTTAGCTGCTAAATAGTGAATATGTTGCTGTTAAACTTGGCAGCAATTTGGTGGTGAACAGATGGAGCCTGTCCACCGCCTACAGGTGGAAACAGTAAAGATGAGAGCGGGTGAATTTAAACAAGTTGCTGCCCATAATGTAAGATTAGTGAGAAGAATGACATTATGTTACAACTCTCTGTGGGTTCTTCACTGACAGTCTTTCACATTATGCATCAATATTTAATCCATTTTGAATGTGGAATTATAGATGAGCGCAGCTTTAATGTTCACTTACTGTTTAATAGTGCCAGTGGTCAGAGCACTAATAATCCACTGCAGATCCAGAGTCTTGAAAGGGATCAGCACCAGACTAGTAATATTGTCCAGGTCTATGGCACTTTCTGGATACATGACATGATGAGTTGTCCTGCTGCCCACATCTTCCTCAAAACCACTGGTGGGAGCCTGGTTCATTCTGCAGAAACAGAAGAAGAAGACTTTTCTGAGTTAGTGCTTTTGCCATCTTTGTCTTTTATTCGACAGTTCAAAGTGAGTTTTATTTCACCCACATGTTACAAAGATGGAAACCATTTGGCTGCTGTTATGCGAATCCCTATAATCTTCAAAGGGTCTGTCTTATGGACCATGTGTTTAATTGTCAAGATTCTCTCATGTCACCCAAACCACATGTCGCTGAGTCATACAAAACCAGCCATGATTGTGAGAGACAAAGACAACAATAAAAAGCACAATTTGTCCTGCTCTCCCATTTTTGGGCATCCAGACAGTAATTTTGAGATCAACAATCACCACCTGGCAAGCTAGGCGAAACATCCCTTTCATTATGTCAAACAATACTCTCTTAAACTGGAGCGGTAATTGGCAGGAACATAGCTTGACACTGGCAGTTGGTTTTGGTCAATGGCAGAAAGTGACACAGAGGAAAGAGAAATCACGAAGCTGACCTCCTATGTAACTAGCATCACCTTTTTGAGCGCTCTGGTCTGGGCAATATCATCTTCCTCATTACTGACTCTTGGGTGACAGAGATGTGATATTTTCAGACTGCTTCTTGAATCATTTTGACTCCTGACAGACTAATTGTTTGTTTTTTTTCTTCTTTTTGCTGCAGCTATTTATGTTTGACAGAAATGTTTGGGTTATTTGATGTTGCAACTTTTCATTTGAAATGACCTTGCACAAATTGAGACAGTGACAGTCTGGGTATAAAAGTAAAATTTAAGAAAGCGGTTGCAGCATCTGGAAAATATTTCCCTAGCGGATGATTGTTACTTTACTTCTAATTGGTGCTGAAATGCTTGGCCCAGGGCTTAAGATATTATATTATTTTTTATTTTAGGCCAGATATGGTAGTAGAATATTTCAATTCTTTAGTGAATTTCAGGTATTTGAACATATAAAAATTGCAAATTCTCTCTTTTTTTCTCAGAAAACCTTCTTTTAAAACTTCATGAACTTATTTTTAATTTGATATGGCAAATGATTTTGATCCTTAAATATCCATCCATCCATCCATCCATCTTTAGCAAATTATCTGGTGCTAGGTCACAGACGCAGCAGTCTAAGCCTCCCTTTCACATCAAACAGCTCATCTGGGGTCCATCTCAGGCCTCTTCCTAGTAGGACATGCCCAGAACACCTCACCCAGAGGTGCCCAGTTGGCATCATGCCTGAACCAGCTGGCTCCTATCCATGTGGAGGAGTAGCAGCTCTACTCTGAGTCCTTTTCAAATGACTTTACTCCTGCCTGTAAGGAACGGTCCAGCCAAAGATCCACAGTCAGGACGACAACAGCATTGTTTCCCCTGAATCTGAGTTTCAACTAATGGCTTGACTCTCTTCTCCAGTATACTAGCATCGACCTTTTTTCCTTCCCACTGTCGCCAAGTGTTTGCTCAAAGGTGGTTGTTTGACTGCTGGGTTTGCTCTGTATTATTGTAGGATGAGTTGACTGTTGCTGTGATCTGGCACTATTATCTAAAACTGAATTGAACTGATTTGAAACAACCTCCTTTTATTTATAGTACTGTATCACCCAGAGCCTGTCTTTGTCCTGTCTTCATCCACTCACCCCAGCCGGTTGAGGCAGATGGCTGCCTGTTCCTGAGTCTGGTTTTCCTGGGGGTTTCTTGCTGTTAAAAGGGAGTTTTTCTTTCTCACTGTTGCCATAGTGCTTGCCCATACAGGGTTATATGATTGTTAGGATATTCTCTGTTTTCTTGGTAATATTGTAGAGTTTTTACCTTACAATATAAAGGGCTTTGAGGCAACTGTTTTTGTGATTTGGTACGATATACATAAAAAATGAATTGAATTGCCCGTGTCCTTGTCTGGTAAAAAACACTCAACTTACAGGCAGCAAGCACACACACACAAAATACTATGAGAATGCTGGATGATTATGCTACACATGGGAAACGTTTAGTAATGAGGTCAGCCAGTGTTTAAGTAGTTTCTAAAGCCCAAAAGCTCGGGCGTCAGGCTGCTCTAAAAATTCAGTTTTTAGCTTTTAACTTTTGAATCTGTATGATGAAAATTAGAATAGATTTGGTCGTCTCAGAGAGCTCGAGGTGGGATCATCAAAGGCACCACACACATACCATTAGATCATCTGTTTACATCGGGGAGCCAATCACAAGAAAGTTCAGCTAAAGGGAAAGCAGCTAAAAAGGTTCGTTTTAAACAATGGATAAACTGAGGGGCTGCACCGAGAACCTGAGCAAGCATCAATGAGAATAATTTTGAGTCTAAGAATAAAGTATATGTAGCTGTAACTGTAAATATGTAATTGAACCATTAAGCCTTTTTTTTAAAAAGCATCAAACTTTAAACAAGCTCATGAAAACGAAGACAGTGTTAATGCAACAGATGACAAAAGTAGCTGTGAAGCAGTAGGAATGGCAGTTACTCACAGAGGAGAGTGCTGTGTTACTAGTAATAAAGCTGCGGCACCAGATGTGACTGCAGTTATTAACAGCACACCACTGAATATTATGATACATAAAGCATTTAAACTACATAATATCTCCATTCATATTAATACACCTACAGAACTCCTTAATTCACTGTTTAGCCTACGTTATACCTGACGTGACAGAAGAAGCATCGGTTTATTTTCTATTTGTAAGTAATGGTACTATTTCAGGGAAAAAAAACAGTCAGGTTTCAACAGCTGTTTGGTAGTCCTTTGTTACTTTGATGAGCTTCATGTATAACAAACTAGGTTTATGGCTCTGACTGAGCTCAAACTGCACAGTATGGAAGAAGAGAAGCACTGATGATAGGCTTTATGGTGCAATATGTCACTAGAAAAAAAGCACTTTTTGACAGGAATACTTTGGTAGATTTCTTCCTTAATGGTAACTGCAGCATCTGGGAGTTTTAAAATTGCCCTACAAATGGATGCATCCCGTCGAGAGCAGATGAAAAAGTATGCCGAAGAGGGCCAAGCAACACCATATTATATATCAAATAGTAAAATGTGAAGACTTCATTACTCCTGCAGTGCAATCAGATATATTCTTCATCTGCACCACATTACTTTGTGTTAGTACCTAAAGGTAACATTAGCTTTTCTTAGCCCAGCTATTATGTAGGTGTTTGGGAGACAACTGGAATCAAGATTAGGCGTTAATAGAATTCGATGCAGATAATGTTCCTTTTCCACTGACACACAATAGGAAAACAGACCCTGCTCCATCTTCCCAGAAATAACCCCAACAGCAAACTATATCTAATTTAACATCTTACAAAACCAGTGCAGGCACTGTGAGGCACTTTTCTATCATCTTTCTCTTAATAGTAGAAAATTGCTACTCATTTTAAATAGAAGAATGGACGTGATTGTTGTGTGTGTTCGTCTGAAGACCTGCTGTGCACATAGAAAAGATGTGTGTAGATGTAAAAGATAGACATTATTCCCCACTTTGTAGACTTGTTAACGTTTTGGCTGCGAGGCATGTGTCGGTTTGTGACCATATTTGGAGGACAGGGTGGGGTTATCAGTCAGTCATCATCTTTAAATGGGAACTGACAAGTGGTTGTTAAAGGAACTGCAGTTTTTAGCACTTTTGACATGCATCTCTACAGAGGTCAGTACTACATGAATGCAAATGTGTATGGGCACCCAACAAGCCACCTTATTGTGGGCTGCTCGCTCACTTAATGTTGTGGCGTGCGTGTGGAGTCAGCTATGTTAAGGAAGCAAATATATCAGACTGCGCTAATCAATATTCAACTTATGCTTCAACTACCCCTTTGGCACTGGAAATTTGCACCAGATGGGCTTGAAACAAACCAAAGCAGATGTAGTGGGCCTTTGAAAAGCCCATCTCATGCACAGGAAACCCACAAATACCCAGGAAAAGACAGAAGACATCAATGGGCAACGAAGCCTAAAAAACGTATTTAATGGCTCTGACTGATATCTTTTTGAACCGATCAAACAATAGTTAATGTTCAGATCCTGAAGCAACTCTATATTGCTTCAGGATAGATAGATTCAGGAAATTAGATTCAGGAAATTATAAAATGTCAACAGTGTTTTAAGGGAATGCATAAAAACAGGACACATAACTCATTCTCAGTGAAGGGAGGAAAATCAGAGAGGAAATCCTTTTATTTATGACAGATATCTTAAGTGGTGATTTATAGCAGAGGTGAATGAGGCTTATAAGTTTAAAAATAAATAAATGCAGTAATTTGAGCATCAACCAGACTCCCTCAAGTTAAGTGGCTCAAATCTAAGAGGCAAGTTGAAATGTGCATATATCTACAGGATTCATTTGAATTTTTTTCCGCCCCAGATGGTTTTCTGGAGTTGAAGCATTTCATTTCAAACAGGAGCACCGCGTGGGTTTAATACTGCAGCAAACCTGACAGTGTGGATTAACAGCTGCTTTGTGCTTATCAATTCATGGCATCGCAACTTATTGAATGTTTATTTATGGCTGAAATCAAACGGTGACTGAAAGTTTGTTGTCTGTGTGGTTCAGCGATGATCGGTTCATCTGGTGCCAGTTCCTAAAGATGGTATCAGGCAGTAAGTGTGGACCAAGCTAAGAAATGAAACCAACATGGAAGTGCCAGGCACTGCAGTTCCTCTAACAACCACTTGAGGTGAGTCAGTCCCCACAGACCGTGCCTGCTACCTGTACCTGTGTACACACCCATACAGCTTGTGGATGTGGCTTGCTAATCAGTGTTGCTAATGTTAGCTGATACTCCTCAGAGTAGTTTAAAGCTTGTGAGATCAATGGGAGAGCCACATTAGCCGGGAAGTCTGAGGGTCCTCTCCCTTGAGTTTTAAGCATCAGACACATTTCTTGCATTCTAGTTATTTCGTATGCAGCATTTGAACACTTTTTTGCACAATTTTATAGCTTAAATGTCTAAAAAAAAATCAAAAATAACAGGGGCAAAATGCATCCATCCATTCTCTTCCACTCATTCTTTTCAGGGTCGCAGGAGGGGCTGGAGCCTATCCCAGCTGTCTTGGGGCAAGAGGTAAGGTACACCCTGGACAGGTCACCAGTCTGTCGAAGGGCTAACACATAGAGACAAACAAACATTCACACATATGGGCAATTTAGAGTTTCCAGTTGACCTATCCCCACTAACTGCATGTCTTTGGAAAGTGGGAGGAAGCCAGAGTACCCATGCAAACATGGGGAGAACCTGCAAACTCCACACAGAAAGACCCCGGCCTGATGGTGGAATTGAACTCAGGACCTTCTTGCTGTGAGGCAACAGTGCTAAGTGCACGGTGCCAACTTTATCATCACTCTAGCCAAGAACCAAGAGTGATGATAAAGTTGAGTGCATGCCGACTCCAGCCGAGCAACAGCAGCCTGAACTTGAACTGGTAACAAAGGCAATGATGGGCATCAGTTTCGCAGCCTCCATTTCTATTTGTTCATGTTTTTACTGTAGAAATGACAGTAACGATCATGGTAATATTTATTTGTGTAAATATTATATACTATGTGTGTCCTCGATTGGATGGGAATTTCTGCTGGTGCGTGGGACTGCAGCCTAAGATTTATATTGTTAACTGCTAATCATGTGACAGCATATTTCAGATCATTTTACAGAGTACCGTGAAAGTAATGTAACAAGTAGTGTAACAAACTGCTTTCTCCGGAGTAATGTAATGTATTACTTTTAAGAAAGGTAACGAGCAATGTGTAATACTTCCCTGCTTTTAAGTAACGACCCCAACACTAGTCTTAACTCAGCCTAGTTAATATTTAAAAATATTTACATTGTTACTGTACATCTTCATATTTTCAGTCAAGGCAACTGATAGCCTTGAGACTGAAACATCACTGGAATCAGATGGACTTGAGTTTGCGCTCAGGCTAGAAGTCAAAACCTGCAAATGTGCAGGTCCATGATTGTGTGGAATTGTATTTTGAAATTGTTTATTTACTTACTTAAAAAAGGATAAAAAGAGGAGTGTGAGGCTGATAAATGAATAATGACATCTTTAATATCAGGACTGTTTGCCTGCCGGCATGTGGTTGCACATTACTTGTCCAATTATTTTTGTATTTGCACCCAAAATGCTCACAGCCAAGAACCCCAGAGTTCCATAAGGCAGCCTGATGCTCACGGATCACGCAGCATGTAATAGCTGACTAACACTTTAAAGGTCACTGGTGTTTCAGAAACCTCTCTATTCTCCACATTGCTGCTGCTTTCCTTTGAAAACCCGGATGTGTGTACATTTTTTAAAACCTAACAGTTAAGTTTCCACTGACCAATAATCGCAATTTACATTTTTATCGAATGAGTAAAGCTATGAGAGGCAAGAACTGAGATAAAAGAAGAGATGTCCCAGTGTTTTAAAGGACACTAATTATGCTCATTTTCAGCCCCATATTTTCTATTCTTGAAATACCTGTGAATGACTCAGAATTAAAAAATAAATAAATAAATAAATTAATTAATCTTGACCTTATGTCTGAAAGAAGTTGTTTTATCACCCCTTCCACTGCCTTTAAACCAGCTTCTGATTTGCTGCCGCGGTAAACAAAAGAGTTGAACAGTAGGTGGGAGGAGCCAAAGCTGTTTGCCTTAAAAACAACAGATATAAGAGATATCTGCTTTTTACTGACATCATTCAGAGCAATGAATGAAAAATAATGCAAATCTTTAAGTTGACACACATTACTTATAAACATCTGTCTGTATCTGACCTCTTTGTTTTACACTTTTTTATATGAGCAACCACCATTGTCATTTTCAAGCATTTTCTAAGATAACATTTATTTTTACGGTAGTTGGAACATAAACACTGCATGCATAGAATAACCTGTCATATTTGATATGCTTGGAAGCATTTTCTTCTCTCATCTGTACGATTGTAAAATCCACCCATAGATTACATTTCAGGATTCTCTGAGCCATATCTCTCCCTTATGATGTCTCTACAACAGTCTGGCACCGCCTGCTCGGTATAGTAAATAGCTTGCAGTTGTCCTGGAACGACAGCTGATATTATCTACCTGCCTTCCGAGCACGGTCTGATGTATAGCAGCAGTCTGCTCTGTGGACAAAGACACCCAAAGAAAGCTTGGCTACTACACTGTGAGCTTTTTATAGTTAAGTAGCAGGATGTTTCAATCAATTCTTCATCTAATAGGCATTCACCAGGACAGCCAACAACCATTAATGTCCTTTCCCTGATACAGCAAACACAGCCGTGCACACTCCCTCACCTCACGCTTCTAGTTAAAGCAGCCCTCAACTTGTAGAATGTGCAAACACATAATGAGCACTCAGACTTGTTAAGTGAGCACTAACGAAGCCTCCCTCATCTTGTACATCACACTCGATGAGCAGTTATTAAACAACTGCGTGGTAAACAGGCGATCGTGGCTCAAGAGTTGGGAGTTCGCCTTGTAATCGGAAGTTTGCTGGTTCGAGCCCCGGCTCGGACAGTCTTGGTCGTTGTGTCCTTGGGCAAGACACTTCACCTACCGCCTACTGGTGTTGGCCAGAAGGGCCGATGGCACGATATGGCAGCCTCGCTTCTATCAGTCTGCCCCAGGGCAGCTGTGGCTACAACTGTAGCTTGCCACCACCAGTGTGAATGTGTGTGTGACTGGGTGTGTAAAGCGCTTTGGGGTTCCTAGGTGGGACTAGTAAAAGCGCTATACAAATACAGGCCATTTACCATAAACAGATGCAAAAGGAAAGGAGGTGAAAATTAACGCCAAACATTACACTGACCTTTAACCTTTGGATGGAAAAGTGATGGAATGGAAACTGACTATAAGCAAACTAACTATAATCTTTTGACTGAAACACAATTTGGGCGAAATGTTGAGGAATCCACAGGATAGGTTATTGCACACATCCACCAGACCCACTATGACTTCATTCTTTCTCTCCCTTACACACACAGGCATTCACCTTCACAAGCACACACACACAAACCCATACATCTCCTCATTATCATACTCTGTGTAACAAGCTGAACTGCATCCCCTCAGAAGATACAGTATCTCCTTGTGTTTCTGTTGTAAATCTTTATGCGTAACACAAAGTGGACAAAACTGGCTTTGCTTTATAAAAGCACGTTTCACATCCCAAATTAAATTTCTTGCCATTATATATAAAGATTTTAAGGGATTCCTCTTTTTTCTTCATTCAGTTAAAATATAATCGGCTACTAAATAATTAAAGATTGTATATACTGTATTAGTGTTAGCATTAAATCATATATCAAAACAACCAATTTGGCAGGCTATTTAAGCTGCAAAGCATTTCGACCCCTCCTTCACGCCATATTTCTTCTTTAATTTTCTTTCATATTTGGCAGAAAAACAACTAAACAGAATCTGATCGATCTATATTAAACTTCATCCTTTAGGAGTTCAGAGCTCAGCAAATAAATTTAAAGACTTTCAGTAAGCCTGGCTAATGAAAGCAGAGCTGGGTACAACTGAAGACTCAAAAAAGCCTTCTTGTCTTTTCCTTGTCCTTAAGACGTCAAAGAAAGATGTGGGGAATTCATAAGAGTATCGCTGTGCTCAGCTTCACTTATTCTTGTCTGGGTGTCAAATTTTATGATTGATATATTATTAGGGACCCTAAAGCTCCCCCAAAATAGGGAGAAATATTTCTTTCCCCAAAAATTAAAAAGTCGTGCAGTAGAGGGTTAATAACGTCACAGCAACTGTTTCTTATATGTAGCTGCTTTGTTAAAGCATAACTCAGATACTTGTCCCTCTGCCCATGTTGTTTTATGGCTGTATAAGCATTTTAGTAAGGCTTTCAACACTTGTGCTGAAAGACTGAGTATGTCTGCATTTCACCGAATTAAAAAAGGCACATTTATAAGCACATGGTACAAAACACTTCACACAAGAAAAGAACTTCAGAACAAGCTAAGGTGAGCTGTTATTATGGCTGCCATGGAGATATTTTCAGGTCCCTTCATTCAGTTGGGAATCTAAGAAAACTGACTACTCTTTCATGGTTCTTTCCAATCTTTATCCATCCATTGCTGGGTAGCAATCTAAGCAGACAAGCCCAGACCGCCTCTCCCCAGCTCATCTGAGGGTACACCAAGGTGTTCCCAAGCCAAACGAGGGATATAATCCTTGGTTGGTTTGACCTTCAGTTAGAAGGTAGATACCAAAACCGCATCCACTGGCTCCGATGGATTTGAAGGAATAGCAGCAATATTCTGAACCCCTTCCAAATTGCCAAGCTCCATACCACATCTCATATCTACTCTGATAAAAAGTGTTTGTGGCAGGGATGTGGTCTCGGGCCTACTGCAGTGGAGGGGCGGTACTGTGAGCTCTCAGAGCGGCGCTGAGGTGTGGCAGAGAGGGCAGGTGTGAGCGCTCAATGTAATGATCTTCTTCTTCTCTGTGTATATATAGTGACGGCGGAGACGGAGGAGGGTGTGTGGAATGGAGCAGCTGCTGCTGAGTGACTGGTACCGAAAACAGTTGCTAAAACAAAATAAAACGGACCTGCACTTGCATGAAATCCTGTGTGTGTGTTGGGTCCCTATCACAGTGTTCCTTTAATTTTTATGCGCAGTATATTAGTCTTTGATTCATGTTTTTGTTGTACTTGTTTTCTGCTGTACTCTGAATATCATATAAAACTTTCTGAAACTGTTCACCAAGTTATTTTTTTCTTTTTAAAAAGTTCAAAATGTCTTTGAACAAGTCAA
This sequence comes from Neolamprologus brichardi, assembly GCF_056152115.1. Lineage (NCBI taxonomy): Eukaryota > Metazoa > Chordata > Actinopteri > Cichliformes > Cichlidae > Neolamprologus > Neolamprologus brichardi. Next base: position 28,239,815 of record NC_142124.1, on the reverse strand, counting down.
ACACCAATCCCAAAGTGTACCACAGCCTGAAGTACAGATTCTGCAGCCCAGCATAGTTACAAAAAACAATAACTCAGAAGCTAATCAACATTAGTTACAGTGGACCCACAACAGCTGTTTTGCATGTCAACCTCACCCCAGCACATTACTGCACAGCTGTGCCCTCTCTGAACCGGATTCATCAACACTGGAGAGCAACTGAAAAATAAGCATCCTGCAACCCCTGGCCTCCATACTGCCGCTTCCTGGAGATGAGTCCCTGAGACAGCTGCAATAGACATGCAAATTAGATACCAGAAGGCCCTCTGATTTATGGTTTTTCTACAAAGAGGAGTGTTATGTGTACTTTTGTTTCCAGGTCACCAAAAAGTTTGCCTGAATAAGTTAATTTACAACCAGCAGTGTTTCATCAGGAAGTGTGCTGGGTCATCGAACTTATGTAGCTACAAAGTAGTCCTGGGGGCTTCACACGTGGGGCTCAGCATTCCCAGCATCATTCCTGATGTGTGTACTACTAAGTCGTAGGTTTTAGATCAGCTGCTGGTGCTTTCACCTGCATTTAACAGCACTCATAAACACCAGGATGAACCCCTCCTTCTTTATTGGAGAGACGCAGTGAAGAGTGACAGGAAAGCGGAGGGAGACATGCGGCAAAATGGTCGGATTCAAACCCAGGCCCGCTGTTCTGCGGCATGTGGCGCCCACGCATCCCAGTGAGCTAAACCGGCAGATGTGGCAGCTGTATCAAGGGCCTGGGTGAGGAGTGACTTGGTGCAATTATTACTGAATTCTTGAATTGTATTTTTTATTGTGTGGTGGTAAAGATAAATGAGCAGGGCTGCTGCATCTTTGAAAACAGGAGGTGATACACGGGAGACTGAGGAAGGCACTGGGGAGTTTCCAGTATAAAAAGACAAAACCTACTTAACCAAGACTGAATCACGGTTTACTTCATTCATATACAGAGATTAATGTTTTGGGGTTGTTTTTTTTTTTTTTTACCTCACTTAAACCTCTCGAGGCAGGCGTTGCCGATTTGCAACAGTTAAAAACTAACAACCTGATTACCCCACATACATATTTTATGTGCATTAGCAACAAAAAGTTTAATTTGAGCCTGAGAGGGTTAACAGATATCTGAGGATAAATGCCAGCTGAACATATAAAATGGTATTGAGTAATAATATCTGCTTAGTTCACTCTGCTGTTTTCTTAAATGTTCATTAAAGTTTTTTTCAAGTTGTTATGTGATATTTGGATTATCTAAAAGTTTTCTCTGGGATTCCTAGAACTGTCATGTATGAGTCTGCTTTGACTACCACCAACATCAAGCAAATTAGAAACTGCCAACTTGAGGGTGTGTCTATCAAAAAAAAAAAAAGACAAGCAAACATCATTTGACACACAAAGCGGAAGATAGAAATGTACCATTACACCCAATATGAAGAATACCACACGGAGGCTGCATCACCTATCAACAGCTTGAATTTTCTCCTCAAGTTTCAAATGTTTTGGGAAAAATGTTATCAGAAAAGACCAATGCCAATCCTAGCACTTATCATTCAAATCCAGAAAAGCTCCAAAGGTGAGCCTTCTGCGTCCTGTGGTTAGCTTTTTACGGAAGTGAATGAAACAGTGCTAACACAGCATGTGCACAACAATGCCCTCTTACTCAGTAATAACACAAAGGAGACATTGTCACTTTTTGTGTTGCTATATCAGAAAATGAACACAACAACACTTACTGAGGGGAATATTGCTGCCAGGATGCATCCTACTACTGTAGCGTGGGAGTTGAAAGTATATCTCTTTTTTCCGTGTGTTTTAAGATATTTAAAACAAATGAAATGATTTGTTCTTGCTGCAAATGTCTTCAGGCACCTCTTATATTTTCTTATTTTGCTTCCAAAGAGACATATTTTCCTGTCATTTTGAAAGTGGTCTTTCTGAACCAGGTTTTCTGAAGCCAAAGTTTTTTGTTTGTTTTTTACAGTCTAAGGAGCCTTGGAAAGAAAAGCACTTGGACTTCTATAAGTTTCCTTGAAGATGTTTCACTTCTTGTCCGAGAAACTTGATTTGATTTGAACTACTTTATTCATCCCGAGGGAAATTGGGTTAAGGCTGCCAGCCGTGCCAGCGCCATCTTACCCTTCCAACCATACATACATTACACAAACATCACATGGGGTTGACAGGTCAGAGAGGTATAACAATGGAAAGTGCACAACATGAGGAAAGACGAGAAAAAGACCCTGTTAATACAGTACAAGCATAGCTGGATGCAACACGATCAGTGTTGCATTCAAAGTTATTGAAACAATATTGGATCATCTTGACAGAGAACAGAACAACAGCCAGCAAATATCCAAAGAAGAGCTTTGAATGTCCTTCAGAAAGTCTGGATAACTTAAAGAAATGACAAGAAAGCTTGCCTAAGAGTTCAGACTGTTCAGACAGACAAATATTTACTTTCACGTTTATTAAAATAGTAAAAACTCTGGTTTTAAATTGTATACTGTATGTCCATTTATGTTTGCACATGTTCCCCTTAACAGCTATACCTATTTCCAGTTTACCTTCCAAATACAAAGAAATGAGGGATGGCTTAACATTCTTTGCTGATCACTGTACATCAGGGTATATGCAAGAAAAACAAAAGAAAAAAAGATGATCATGACCCGATCAAGTGAATTTCATACAGCAAATCTAAATTTCCTACAGTGCCCCGGTGGCACTCATTTGTAGTGTGACGTAGCCTGAGTAGCAATCAAGTCCGAGACCTCAATTGTTCTTTGCCTCACAATAACACAAAGGTCCGCTGAGCCAAGGACAGCACTGATTGCAAAGTGGATTGGGTACCCATGAAAATAAAGTCTTTAATGGAAATTTTAGGAATAATGAATCTTTGAAGGCACCACTCTCATTGTGCAGTAATAATAACCAGGAGGAGGAGGAATAATGGAAGAACTAGCTTTTAATACTAGATCTTTGTTTGAACTTTAAACTACTGATTACCAACACCAAAGTGCAGCTTATTTATCCTTAGACAGGGTTAAGAGGCATTACATGGAGCTTTCTGGCCATTCATCAGCCCCCAGGAACATATCAATATGTTAATGAGTCTCTCACTGAGAAAGGCAACCCCCCCCCCCCCCCCCCCCCCCCCCCCACACACACACACACCCAACTTCTTTCTTATAAACAAGTATATAAACAAAGAAAAAGATTGAGAGAAGACCGAAGAGAAGCAAAGCGAGAAAGCATGTACATTACTTGTGTTAAAATCCCAGTTTTAAAGCCAATTTCATCCAGAGACTGAGTCACAAATGCCTGCCTATTACATCTGCTGGCTCCAAGATCCATCTTAATGAAGTTATTTGCAAGGGCTTACATTATCATGTCGACTATAAGCTTGACTGATCCTCAATTCAGCAGAGTAAATAAAAATGATGAGACAATCATACATCCCAGACAGACTACTTCTATTTCAAATGAAATATGCTAGTGTACCGAGCATACAGAATACTAAGAGAAAGTAATTGCTGATAGTCTCTGTTCAGACATGCCTCGAGTGATTAGACTTTTTATAAAAATAAATTCCCAGGTTTTGTATGTGTTATAGTGGTTATTCTGGTATAGATTGACTAACATCATGACTTATCCCAATACCACCTCTAGAAATATTGAAAAGATGACTTTACCAGACAAGAAACAGCACAAAAGTTCTTTAAAAAGTGCTGGTTGATTTTGAGAGCCATATGTCACCAGTGAGCGGAGTGCTAACTAATGCTAACAAGCAGTGACTAATTATTGAAAAACGAGCATCACAAACTTCTTGAACAGGCTTCACCACATATTATTGGACATATTATTTGCCAGCTAATTTCAATGTGCTTCAAGGATCAGTGTGTTTCACTCATTCAGCATTCAGAGATGCTATTGTACTTTAGTTGTAAGAAGTGCTAATTTCTGTTGAGCTGATAGGCAACAAAGCATTTTTTCCCCAGAGAACTGCCTCTCACTGGATGTCTTCTGGTTTTTGGAACTTTAGAAGTGGATGTGCATTAAAATCCAAGTCAGCAATTTCTGAAATACTCAGATAATACTCTGGCACCAGCAAGTATGCCAAATTCATTGGCATAAGAGGAAGAAATGTAATTTAAGTCACTTGAATCCCCTTTCACCTTGCATCCTGTCGATGCTCAGTTTGAACATCAGCAGGTTGTTTTGACCCAAATGGCCTAAATCCACTGAGCAGCAGCCACGTGATTGGCTGTCTAGATATCGTGTTAATGAGCAGTTGAACAAAAATTTATGTGTTCCCATATGTGGATAGACCTGCTATTGTAGCCAGTGCCATGTGGCTAGTTTTTGGAACTTGGTTTCTAATTGAATATGATGTATGCTAAACTTTTACCTATTAACTAAATCTATCCAGTTTTTCTCCTGAAAACTGCACAACGGGTTATATGAATTCAAAATGAGGTCATAGAGACAATTTTTACACTTTACCTTTCAACCAAATTTAGCAATAAAGGGATGTCTTTTTAAAGGTCAAAGCTGATGATCTTTAATCCAGAAAATAACTTCCATGGACATCTGATGCTTGGTGACTTTTTGTTTTTGTTATTTTCCTCTCCACTTAGTTGCCATTTTTAACTGTGTCTCTTGTATTTCTATTCAGCTATTCATGAAAGTATTACTTTGTAATTATAGTTCCTCACCTCTATGCTGCCCTTTCCATTACGCTTAATTGAACATGGTTGAAGACATCCAATTAGACATCCAGTTTTGTCTGGTGTTTGCCCCTTATTACTCTCCCTTATCTCTACTACAGTGCAGGACAGATGAAATGTGTCTTCACCTCCAGAAAGTTAGCTGTATTTTTACATTTACTAGATAAAAACATTGACTTTGTGTCTAAAATGTCCTTATCTGCAGATACAAACTGGAATTGAGCATAGTGTAACACTGTAACATTCCCTAAGACAAGCTGAAAACAAAAAAAACATCTTGAATGAAATTTTAATAATTACAGTGACTTACTGGTGCTTCAACAGCATATCTCTTATAAGATTTCATCATTCACAAGCCATAGAGCTCACTATTGTCTGTCAAAGGAAAATGCACAGCACTTTTTATGAGTCAAATCTATTTTTTAATGAAATCTGCTGAGCAAACAAGAGGCTTTAGCAGATACGCCAGTGCCATTCAATATTCATAATAGTCTGTGAAGGAGGCTTTAGAGGATCTGAGTGAACTGAACTGTGGATATTTGGAATCCTTTGTTTTCAGCCTGCTCGTTCTTAGTGGACAGTGCTCCCAGCGAGTGTCAGCTACTGCTTTAGAAATTTGCATATAGACATCAGTCCAATCAGCACATCAGTTTATTTCAGGTTTGTAAAAAGAAAAAGAAAAAGAAAAGAAAAAATGTATGTACCCCTTAGTGGTCCCCTGCCTATTCACTATTATTGTGACCTTTTGGTTCAGCACCACAGCTTCCAACCAAGCATGACTGAAAATGTGACGCTCAGCCTACAGTAAATAAAAAGACAGCAAACATTTTCAAAGCATACGTCTGCAGGAAGCTCTTCTGCTAATAGCAAAGTAATAACTCTTGTCTTGCTGCTGTCCTGTCATCCTATAATTGAATTGGTTGACAGTATCGTGCTGCTGCCATGGAGGGGGCTGCCAGAGAAGATAAGTGCAATAATATGGTTTTATATAGAGGCAACATGTCATAGCAGGTTGGCAAAGCCATGCTGGGTTGAATTAAAAGCCTTGTAAGAATAATGCAAGAAATTTGCTTTTGGATATTTGCTTAATGGTTAATCTGTTGATATGACCATCATGCTGAATAGATTATCTATCTGTTTGCTATCGATTATAACTGAGTGCTTGTCCACAGAATTGGGATAATGTTTGTCCCTGCTCCTCTAAAAGCATCCAATTTTTTTCAGGCTCAAGTTACTATATTTAGTTTTAAAATGGCACTTCAATTTGAAGTAGTAATAGACTTTCCAAAAATCAGCCTGTATTACCAGTGTGCCTTATTTACTCTCTGCTTTTTGTGTGAAATTGATCCATTACAGTGTCCTAAAAAGTGACAACTGCACATTATTCAAAAAAGAATGAAAAGCTAATCTCAAATGCAGGTCTTATCTTAAGAACATTGTATATATATATACAATGTTCTTAAGATAAGAAAATGTGGTATGTTTTTATATATAAAAGACACCACAAAAGCCCCACCCTATGGCTGTGTCCCAATTCGGGGTCTGCACGCTTGAAGTACGCGCACTACGTGTACTACGTACGGTGCGTACTATAAGTACGAGAAGTGCGGAAGTGAGAGGCTTGTGAAATGAGACGGGCTAGCCTGCGTCGCGCTGTTCAGGTTGCCTAGCAACCATGATACTAACCGCGAGAAACGTCTCATACAGCATTGTGTGACATAAATGAAGGAGAAAAAATGTTTTGTTGGTCATTCATTTTTGTTCTGACATCACTTTGATTAGTTGAGTATCTGAGGCTATATATATATATATATATATATATATATATATATATATATATATATATATATACATATATATATACATATATATATACATATATATACATATACATATATATATATATATATATATATATATATATATATATATATATATATATATATATATATATATGTAGAGGCTTTAAAACCAAGTTAACGCTGAAAGTACAAACGTCACTAATGTCACATAACTTTGCCGACATGTGGCCAACAGCAATGTTTTAATATTCTTCGTTATTAAACATTCGCACATAAATAAGTGACATCATATTCAGTACTTACTTTTGACAGTTCACTCTTCGGCCGCTCCCTTCTGCCGTATTTTGCGGCAAAATTATCCACACCCACCGCCGTGCTATGAATTGTGGGATATATGGGACCACGAAGCGTGCACCGGACCACGCTTGATATTTGGGGAAATCGACGGCGCATTTGGAGTATGCATTTGAAGTATGCATTTGAAGTACACTTCGAATTGGGACAGCCGTCATCGCGTGGTGGTGACGTAATCACACCTAAAATGCGTACTTCAAGCGTGCAGACCCTGAATTGGGACACAGCCTATGAGTCTCAAAAAAGAAGCCAATTGCCAAACTCTGCAGTTCCTCTAATGGCCACTTGAGGCTGGCTCCATAAGTGAGACAGGCGCCATATAATTCCATGCTGAAATTCAGCCATGAAATTAATATGTTTGCAGCCTCGTCCTAAAAAGAGTTTTGGTAATTAATGTTACTACATTAGTTAATAAACATTAGTAACTCTGTAACTACTGTTCCCTTTGCTGACAACTGTATCAACTGTATAAATAATATCAGATTAATCAACTAGTTCAGGCCTAGCTAACAAAAATATGTGGCTCCAGTAGTTTAGTGGTTAGCATTTACTTGGCAAGCAAAAGCTGGGTTTAATTCTAGCTTGACACAAGTCTCCCTTAGGATTGTGTCCGGTATACAAACATGTGGAACTACATGCTGTGGTGACCCCTGGTGGCAAGGGTGCAGCTGAAAGTTACTTTTTATCTGAATAATATGGTCTTCTTTTAGGCAAAGCTTGCATCTTGTCAACGAAGTAAGGTAGAACTTGCTCAGTTAGCAACCCACCCTCTTTTCTAGATGTGGTGACACCTGGGTCTAAAAAGCTAACATGGCTAACATTGAGGTTTTAAAGGTGGACTCTAGAAACTATTGGCTGAAACCACAACAGTAATGCTCATCTTTTGGGTATAGCCTATAGTCCCTCCTCATGCTATTCATAAAAACTATATTTGTCTGGCAAAACTCAAATGGACCATCACATCAGATGGAAAATGGACATAGTGGGCCTAACCTTGTAGCTAGGGTAGGCTCCAGCCTGACCATCCCCTTAACTCTGATCAGGAAAAGCAGAAGAGAATAGACAGATGGATGTATGCGTTAAGTGTGGCTTATCAATTACTATGTTTTAGAAGAACATAAACTATTTCTATCTATTGTTATTTTTATATCCTTATATCCATTAAAGTAAGTTGAAATATTTATCTAGAGTTCATGCACTTTCGATGGCACTGACTGTAATTAAGCACAGACATACCAGGCCACACTTATTTGCTCTTTATTCCAAATTATTCTCCCTTCTCTTCCCTATTTGTGAACTATAAAACAGATGAAATGTAATTCCAAGTCTTTGTCTAAAATGTACTTCTTATCTGAATTCCCACACCAACAGGAAGTGGACTTTTGTGGACTTGTGCATTTCAGAAAGATAAGACAACCCCACCCGAACAAAAAAACGGAGGTTTTAGTGATCATGTGCATCGGCTTATGAATTATACCGCCTTAGAAGAACAAAAACTGTCTGTGAAAGGAAGATGCAAAGGCTGCTTTTATGACTCAAATCTATTTTCCACTTCAATCTGCTGAACAAACAAGAGGCTCTAGCAGACAGGCCAGTGCTGTTCAATATTCATAATAATCCATAAAGGAGGCTTTAGAGGGTCTGGGTGAAATGCATTGTTTTATTGTTTTTTTGGGGGGTTTTTTACCCCCTGCTTACTCTCAGTGGATGATGTTCACTAATCAATTCTGATATGATATAAACATTTAGTAGGTATGGTATTTAATAAAACTATTTCATAATCTGTAGTGCAGACATTATTGTTCAGAAAAAAAAATCTTTGAATACTGATGAAGTTTTATCTCTTGTAGTTGCAGAGGATAATTCCGATGCAGACAGTAACAGCCTTCAGAGTTGTTAAATACTATTCGGAGAACTCCCTCTAGATAATACAAATCCCCTCTCGAGGAATATGCATTTCCCACCCCTGCAGCCTTTAGCTTATTCTGAGTCAGAGCTCAACAAGTCTCATTCAAATCCAAACTGCAAATTGATAAAACAGAATCAGGACATAGCAAAGGCTTCAGTTTGGCATCAATGTTATGGTATTTGTTTAATTGTTTTATGTTTTGTGCCAATTGAAAAGTTGAAAACACATTTGAAGCAAGGTTTTGTCTTTAAGTGGTCATCCTCATCTTCTTCAAGTCATCTTTTAAATTTTGGTGTTAATCTGCTTTAGAAAAACAAGCTGTACTACACTTCAGTCTTCAGATATAATAACTATCAATTTGATTTTTCTCCTAAATTGTTTAAGAATGCAATCAGTGACTTCTCTACCCTGGAGAAACAGCATCAACAAAGTCTGAGCGAGCATGTTTTTTAACCCTTTCATGTACATTCATATCATTTATACCTCAGAGAGCAAACTCTGTTGTTTTTCATCTATTCAAATTCCTTCTCTGCTGTGCTGTAATTGATGTGCGAGAACACAGAGAGCAACAGACTCCTGTTTCTCATCACCGCAAGGCACGGGAGAAACATTATAATATTCAAACTGCATGGTTTTTATCTCCTGCATTGTTGAGGCAATTTACTCAAATGGTTATCTAACCCAGAATGAGGATGTGGGACAGTCAAATCTCTAGCCCCACCTTTCTTTCTGGAAAGCTTCACAGCAGAGCATAAATGTGTGAGTGAGACAGGACTGATGAGCGCAGTCGGCAAATCAAATACAGAGAGAGAGAGATATGAGTCATGAGAGAAATCAGTGAAATAAAAACTAAGTGCATCTACTCTTTTAAAACAAGATCACAAAGACACATACTTTATGTGTGCCAAATACTGCAGTTCCCCTAACGACCACTTGAGCCTCTGTGGCTCCAAACCTCATAGATGTTAAAATGAATTTCCAACTTAACAGTATTAAAATCTGTGTTTACAACTTGACAAAGAACAAAATCAAAACACAAAAACAAACTTGTTTCTATGCTTTACTCCTTTATATGTATGTTATATGTATGTTGGGTGTTTTGGGGTGTTTGGTCCATTTAATAGACAATAGCATTTAGCAGGTTAGCAAGTATCAGTGTCTGTGTAATGGACCCATACAATTTTTTGTTGCATTTAGTAACTAAACGTTCATCTAAATGCAGCCACTTTTGTCATGGCGACTATGTCCGTCTTTTATCTACAGTCTGTTGTTTATTTCCCCTTTGTCATCTCTTACCTTACCCCCAGTTATGATGTCCTTTTTAAATAATAATAGTAATAAAAAACGTATTTTACTTGTCTCTTAGTATTGTTTATCGGATATCTCTGCCTATAAATTTGATCCATAGAGTTTATGAATGCAGCTTTATAAAAAGCTTGCTAGCGTTAGCTCATAACTTAGTTCTACATCCTTTGATCAGATATGGTCACTCTAAAAACTCCAAAAAGCAGAAAAAATACTCAAAATCCTAACACTGAGACTTCAAAAAGCAGAGTCCATAAGTCAATGGGTGATTTCACTGTGGTTATATCCATCTTTTATATACAGTCTATGGCAATAATAAGATAGATAGAGAGATAATAGGGCTGGGCGATACGACCCAAAATTCATATCTCGATATTTTTTAGTTGGATGGCGATATACAATATATATCTCAATATATTTTTTTAAGCCATAATGTAAGAACAAAAAGAGAGTTCTTAGTCAAAGCTGTGTCCCAGATGTCACACAGGCACTTTTATTAACATACAGCGTAGATGTACATGAAGAAATTACTCAAAAATAATATTATTAAATAATAATGCTCCATAAATAAAAGAAAACAATGTTGTTTTTGTGCATAACAAAAAGCTCACAATTGTGCAGTCAAAATGTAAACTAAAAGACACTGAGCATAATAACAAAGACAGATTTCACAGCTGCTCTGTTCCCAAGTTCTACTGTGTGGCTGACAGCCTGGAGTTTGAAATCTGCTTCGTAACTGTGTCTCTTAACAGGTGCCATTTACACACACAATACGGGAATATTACGTTGAAGCACAGTACGTATCACTCCGCGAGGCTCCAGACTACGGTAGCTGTAATGCTCCGACAATCCATCAAGCGGTGCTGCTCCGTAGCTTAGCAAAGTCGAACGAAAACATTTATTGACAGATTGCTGAGCGCTGTGTACCACATAAAATCGGTTTGCGGTCAGTAAGCACAACCAGAATTTATACATAAGGCGCGCTGTCGTTTTTTGAGAAAATGAAAGGATTTTAGGCCATGCATGTCGTTAACGCGGTTAGCTTGCTAACACGTTGACGCCGTCTAGCCCCACGCACGGGGCGATCCGCGGTTACTCGTTAATGGAGATTTGCTGTGTCCATCTTGTCGTTACCTGCAGGTGAAGCGATGGGGGAGGGGGAGTTGTGTTCAGTGTTGCCAACTTAGCGACTTTGTCGCTATATTTAGCGAGTTTTCAGACCCCCTAGCGACTTTTTTTCTAAAAAAAGTCGCTAAAAAAAGACGTGAAAGACATTACAAAAAACAATAATTGCTAAAAGAAATTTAATTTGTAGTTCTAAATAAATTCTAAATGCATTTAGGACGTTTTTTGCTCACTTTATGTCTCGACCACGATGTTATTTCTCTCTCCAGCAGCGTAGGTTACAATTACATTAGCATGACCAATTATGCAAATTAGGTGATGACGTCATTTAGCGACTTCTAGCGACTTTTAGGACAACCAATAGCGATTTTCCTTACTGAGGAGTTGGCAACACTGGTTGTGTTCAGTGAAGGAGAGGCGAGGCCCAGTAACGTTGCATAGAGACAAAAGAGAGGCAAACTTGTGGCTCCACAAGTATAATTATAACGTAACATAGACTATATCGATATAAACAATATTGTCACATCTTATATCTCGTATGAAAATATATCGATATTTTTTAAAAACTCGATATATCGCCCAGTCTTAAGCGATAGATCATTATTAACCCCTCGGGTAGGTTCCTCTGGGAAATTAGGTTTCCAGTAGCAGAGCACCGACAGAAATTCGCATAGTAAAAGTTTTCTTAAGCTGAAAATTTTGACAGTTAACTGCAGTACTTTTGTATCTTCTGTGGCGGTAAATACTGGTTGGACTGAACAAGCAAGAGCTGCTTTTGTTAAAACAGCAAACCCCTCAGTTCATTTTTAAATCCAGGGAAAGAAAAGACATCTGACGAGGCAATAACAGTAAGACAAGGATGCCTCCAGGTTAATCAATTATGAAATGAAAGAACAAAGACAAAATTAAAAATGATAAAACATCTGGCACATTTAACCAGGTTCCTGGGCCGACTTTGATTTGTTGTACCAGCAAAGTAAAAATTCTTTTAGGGGCATAACCAGGAATGATGACCTAAATATTAGAAATCTTTCACTGCCTTAATATTCTACCTCTATATCTATAGATCTATCTCTAAATATAGAGATGAGTTTAAAGAATGTCAGATTCCAAGAATACACACTGAGAACAAGACCTCATAGAGTCAATGGTGCACTCAGCCCTGAGCAGACTTCTTTCAGTATTATCTCTAAATTAAATGGGAAGCATATTTTGGCTACAGTGTTTTCTAATCATTTTACTGCACGACTATCTGCTCTATTTGAGTTTGTCGTAGCAGTAATTAGGTGGAGAGAATATATTCATACGATATAGGGGAAAAAGTATGGTTAATATTTTAATATTATTTTGAACTTATGAAATATCTAAGAAGTAGAGTTTATTATTGTATTTGGAAGGATTGAAACATACATGTTGCTTCAGTGTTGGGATGTAGGCATGCCTGATGTTCTTTATGGTAGTCATAACAACAACCAGCCACTTGAAGTAGCTAAGCTTCAGTTAGCAATCATCATTACTGATGCCAGCTGCCAGCCAACTTTCTTCTTCTACAACTAATAGACTGGTTATAAATGATGGATGAAACTACAGTGTGGGCTTCAAAGCAGAAGCCTTCTTGTTAGAGTGCAAAAACCCTGTCTGATATATTGACCTTGATATTTAGCTACTTGCTGATCTACTGGTGTCTGCATTTATAACAAGCGATAAATGGGATTTTAAAAAGTAAAAAAGAAAAGGGAGAAACAGCCTTCAACCATGTAATCCGGGCTGATATTACACATTTTGTCCACCAGGGGCACTCTGCAACTTGGCGTCACACATGTCTGGAAACGCACAAACAAGGAACTGATCCTAGCAGAGTCAGGGAGGACGTAAACAAGTACTCCACAACTTCTTGTGACAATGAAATACATTTATTCTGCACCCCCATATTTCTATTATTAACTAAAAAAAACAATAAAAATACAAATAATTTCACATAAAAATATTTAGAGTGTCTGTTTATGTTTTTGATCAGCTGAAAGATTTTTAAAGCACCAAATATCTGTATCATTTTATATATAAGACAACACATTTTATCGTTCTAAAATATAAGTGGTAATCTCAGTAAAATAATAAACCTAAATAAATCCAAAAAAAATGTAAGCAAGTTATTCATTTTTCTAATTTACACTAGTCTGTAGTTATTAAGCTACTGCATCTACTGTGGCTGTTTAAAGCTGTGCTCATCTTTACTTTCCCTGCACTGCCTGTAAGCACACCTCCTCACACACCACATATATATGGAGTGGTGCTGACAAAAGACAGATGGAGCAAAATAATATTAATCTAGTCAATATTAATCAAATGTTCTCTAACCATGAGTGCAATAAAAGCAAATATTGCCTTGAACATAATGAAAGGGAGTGAAAGAGAGAGATAGAAGCGTCATCATCTGAGCTCTTCAGTTAAGTCGGAATACTTAACCACAGTTTGCAAATAAATCAAAAACTACCGCAAAAATAAGAAGAAAAGCTTTCGGTATCGCGGGTTTGAAAAACCTCCAAGATACTGAACCTTCAACATTACCTTCCTGCGTGGTATGTTAGCTCTCTTACTCCAAGCGAAAGCATGGCACACTTAAAGGCAGAGCAAGAAAGAACTGTATCAGTCGCACATATCGACCTGTCCCAGATACCCAGTGTTTTTAGTCAGGAGTGGAGCTGTACCAGTAGGCAGTAGGCCATATTATTAGTCAGATAATTCCAGGGTAGAGACATCCAGCTCAGTTCAACCATGGTGGGCTGTGATGCTGGGCCTCCACAGAGGGTAAATCTGCTATTGTACCAGGCTGTAATTATACTTTTTAATGTTGTTTGGTTGGGAATTTTACATGGAAGTCTTACTGCATTGTTTTTGGAATCATCCTCATGTGCCCATTAGGGGAACTGCAATTTTTGACATTCGTGTGGCAGTTTTCAGCTCAGAGGTTGCCGCTTGCTTTTCTTTCTTCTTGTTTTTTTGTAATTCTGATGTCTAACGACAGGCTGCACCAGTAGCTACCTTGCCCTCGTGTGATGCTTTCATAACATGAACTGACTCATGAAGCTTGAAAAGTTAAATTTTCACAGTGCAGAGTAAATAGAGGTGAGAGCTTCAAAATCAAACCTCTGATTGACGTGTTTACTGACCTTATGATGAAATCACTAGAGTCGATGAGGCCACCGTAATGGGACCCCTTCAGGTTCCCGGAGTTCCCCACGACGGCGCAAGTCCTGCAGCGCTCGGGACCGGCGTCCATGTAAAGCACCTCATCGGGGATGACTTGGAACAGCTCCTCCACCACTTCGTTGAAGTTGGCTGGCTGCCTCTCTGACTGCAACCACTGGTGACAGAGCACATGCAGGCCTCAGAGACAGACACTCAGCTCCAGGGCCACTTTAAGTAGAAGTGATTGAACAAGGGCAGTGGAGCTCAAGACACCGAGCACATTTCTGAAAGAACCTGAGGGGCGGCTTAGCTCCGTCTGCGGGGGCTCTTTTGGCCCTGCTTTCTTCTGGCAGCTTTGAACTCGGAGAGACAGCAAATAAGCGCAGGAATGTGCGTGTGCTGTCTGCTGAATGGATACAGGACATTCTACATCATTCTCAATTTTAAAGCATGGCTTTGGATACATGTGGTTCAAAAATTTTCCTTCAGCCTTTTTTATCATATTTAAACAACTGGGCAATAAGGTTTTAGGTAGACAGCAGGCAAGTTTAGAATATGCAGCAATTGATGCAGGAATTACATTTAGCTGTGTAACATCTAAACTGTGACAGCTCCTTGGAGAAAAGCGCTCAGATGCACCTTATGGTCATGCCCTTGCCTTGGAGCAGAGCAGGCCACACCATCTGGCCGGGCAACCGTTGATATGTGATGCTTGCCTCATCAAGCTTCCTGTGAGAAGCACTTTCTGGAATGAATAGTGACAGGAGGCAACCTTGCAGTAATTTGCCTATTCCTGCCTCTAATTGGACATGGTGTGAGGTGAATGTGGGAATACTGGATGCCTTCCACACAAAGGTAGGATAATTTCTGTGAATAGCTCTTTCTGATTTAGAGAGCTGCAGTTTAATGATGACATATAGAGAAAGTAAACTATATATTGGGCTGGTACATAAGTACTTATGTAGATGGGGCAAGGGATCCATAAAACACTAAGCGCTATGGTATCCAGCGACCGTGGCTTCCTTTTTATGTTTACTGCGTTTTATGTTCCCCACACGCGACAGGCCAAATGTAGGGGGCGTGACATCCATTAAGATTTTTTCCAGTGGAGAGAAAATGGAGGTTGATATGGGGGAAATCTCAGTAAATAACAGTAAAAAAAACCCAACTGGGTTTCCTGTCACTCTGCATCCAAGGGCTTCTACTCTCAGGGGGCCATTTAGTCAGTGATGCCCAGCAATCACACAGGTGACAAAATCCATCTTGGAAGAGGCAGAGATAACAATTCCTCTGCTGACTGCCATGTCAAGTCATGGTGCTCATGTCAAAACAAATACATTATGTTTAGTCTGACACTAGACAGTTGCCAGATGGAGACTTCAGTGACTTGAAAAGACTGGGATGCACTGAGTTTTCATTGTTACAGTAAGAGAAAGATTAAACAGGGATTTTTATGCTTTGCCTCATTTCCTCTCATGCATATATGTTACAGCGCTGGATGCTCATCTTAAGTGTGGCCAAGATTTCTAATGATGCGAGGTTGAGGTTGATTTTTTCAATTCTTATCTCCATATGATGTCAGTAGAAAAGGATTTACAAAAAATAGTAAAAATTTTTTGCTGTTTTTGCTGTTTAGAGTAGGGCAGCCCATTCAGAGGAAAGTTGTCACTAAGCATTAGCCAAACATTTTCTGAAAGAAATGAGGTCCCGCACCTCACTTTTTGTCACTTGCAGTGATGAAAATGGTCCGATTATCATTTTGGTGAAATATTAGTCAAGTTAGTAAACTTCAAATGTTTTTGTGATTTGGGAACAGAGCCATGCTCGATGGTTGCATTCCTTATGGTTTGTTATTACAAGGAAACAGACATACAGTGTTACCAATGTTTTTGTTAACTTTCTAGCAACAAAGTCACTAAAGTAAAGCTTTTTGAAAGCTCTTGTAAACGTTTACTGCTAAACTAGTTTTATGACTGTTTAATTGCCTACAGCAGGGGTGTTAAACATCCTGCTGTATCCCGGTGGCCAGAAACGGCCCGGTTTGAGCTCAAATCTGACCCACTGGATGGTTTTGGAAAATGTGAAATATTTTTTAATATGTTTTACAACTTTTACTGATAATTAAGTTATAACCTTTAATACCACACCAAAGTATTTACGTTACCGATAAACAATTTTGCTATTTTTTTAACTACTGACTATAAAAATTGTTTTTTTTAAATGGGTATGGCTAAAAAAAGAAAACAAAGGGACTTTCTGTGAATTAGCAGAAACTGTTTCATATTTACCGGACAGTGAGAGCAATGAGCTACCAGAACTTTTCTTTATCATGTAGAAAAACTGACATGTACTGTTAAAAAATTGTACTTCTTTTCCTTATAATAAGATATCTACATGTATATTTAACCTTCTTTACACTGACTTCACTGGTCCCGATGTCCTGCCAAGGTAGGTATCCCCGACAAAATTTGATTCCCCTGCGTCGGGAGCATGCGTTGGGCTCTCCAAATCACAAACAAACAGGATCTCACATTCTTGATTTTTAATTCTCAAACACTTCTTATAATGACTTATTACTCCTGAACCTTTGGAGGTTTTAGCTCTTTAAACAGTAAAGTTACAGGGGGATACAAATAGTTATCAAGCAAAATGTCCTTGGTTTGTTGAAATAATCCCATTGAATACCACGTGAGAACAATAAATGTATGATTTTCTGTTGTAACGCTCAACAATGCAATGCAACAACACTCATTTTTCACTTTTTTACAAAACTGAAACATCACTACATTCACGTCTACTTGACTGTAATGGAGGCGGAGTAAACTGGATCCACTTTCCCTGCTTAGCGAATGCTCCCGACGCAGGGGAAACAAATTTTGTCGGGGACACCATCCTCGGTACAACATCGGCTCACTTAAGTGGCTAATACTAAGGCCTACAATGTAACAGGAGTTTGACAACCCTGGCCTAAAGTGTGATGGAGACAGATTCCAGTGAGTGAACAGTTAAAGCATCTTTTACACTTTCAAGTCATGTATGGAAAATGTCTCTCGTTATCTACAGATTTTCTGGGAGAGAATTTCCATATTCTCCATCTCGCTTGTTAAATATGAACAAATTGTGCGTGGGAGTTTGCTTCACAACTTGATCCTGGTAAGGACTTTTGGATTTGAAACAATCAATGTGGCAAAAACAAATGTGTCGTGGAAGCATTACAGCAGTGTGTGAACTCTGTTCTTTATTCATCTTTCCTTTTCAGCACCTCGACTTCTCTCGAATGCTGAATGTGCTTTTTTATTACCAGTCTTGTGTAGAAACAGCATTGCAAATTCCCCCCACACACATCCCCTGAATCTTACCTGCCACCACTTAAAGGTTTCATCCGAGAGGGCACTGTTCTCTCTGGTCATCAGAGGGTGGATGGACTGATTAAAGCGTTCGGCGAACCACGGGTCATCCTCCAGCTCTGCTATGCACTGACGACAGGCACACAGCCCTTTGGAGAAGAAGTTGTCCGAAAGGCGAAATGCGTACTTAAAGAAGTAGAGTGAAGGGTCCCGGAAGGTATAGCTGAACAGGAAAGTTGTAAATGTAATCACACAAAAAAGGAGAGCAAAAGTCCTGATTTTCCTGACTTTGAGCAGAGGCATGTTGTCAATAGTCAAAATCCGCTTGTGGGAAACTCTGAGAGTGCAACAGAGAAAAGCAGCATCACGATAAATCTAGAGTCCAAAAGGTGTGAGAAAAAAGCAAGCCCATTGACCACATGGTACAGGTGACTCAGATGTGTCAAAACACGGTGTCAAAATGACTTACACTGGTGCGGTTATTTTTCAGACAACTCAGGGTTTCAGTCAAAAACGTCCTTAATTAAATCCATCAATGTGACTTCTTTGCAGATTCCTTTCAAATCAAAGGAAGATAAATCTGCTGTGTGGTTCTTCCAGCCTGGTGGTCCCAGGTTTATGAGTGTAAATCCGATTTACTGACTGCTCCGATGTTGACTCTTTGAGGTCAGTGACTGTTGTGTCATCCATTGTTTAATAATCCACCTAGAAGGCAAATAAAATGACATTGTGTAACATAACTTCTTGAATTCCCCCAGCTCACTGACAAACCACTTAAGCGTAGGGTTAGATTGCATTTTATGCTAAGAAAGCCTAGAATCAGAGATTACAACATGTTACCCTTAAAATCAAGTTTTTTTCCACCATTCTGGCCTTAGAGTACCTGTATCATAGGATATCCATTTGTGTGTCAAATAGGAGAATTCCATACATAGGTTTACAGGCAAACCTAATCCTAATCAGCTGCGGTCTCGAGGCTGGAGCCGAACAAAAACACCCTGATAACGACTGTGTTTAGACTGTTCTTCCCATTCCATGCAAGGCCACCTGGGTTGGCTGGAAGACCGTTTACTTAGCCTAGCAGGGCGAAGGACACTGTCTCTGCCGAACTCTGGACACGCACACACATACATATACACTGATATGCACACACTCATCCCCCCTCCCTTTCCAAACGCCTTCGGCGCTTATTCCCTTCTGATGCTGACGGTGGATCAAGGAGACCAGCGCACAGGCTGCAGGCCCGGATATACTGTCTAAATCGGCTGTCTCTCACCCTTTACCCACCCCTGTTGCTTGTCATGTGTTTCTTTGGTGCATTAAGAGTTTTTTTCATGTGCTATGTGCAGAGGTGTTTTTTTCTGTTCTCAAACTGATCTCCCTGTTGGAGCTCAGTCTGGGGGGAGTTATTTTTTTCTCCTTATCTTTCCTCATGTGGTGCATTTTTCCATTGTTATACCTCTCTGACCTGTCTTCCCCATGTGATGTTTTGTGTAATGTATGTATGGTCAGAGGGTAAGATGGCGCCGCCATTGCGTGCAATAGGTCGGCAGCCTTATGAAATTTTCCCTTGTAGGACTAATAAAGGTATATCAAATCAAATCAAATCAAACACATTGCCAGAAAGCTGGTGGCTCAGTACACATCAAAACACACATTCTTCAAAGCTGCCTTCTTGTAATTTCACAGCACTAACAGTTCCAAGAGGAGACAATTTGCAAGACTGTGAAAAATGTTTTCTTTATTTTTCTGTTGTTGCCAAATTACACAGGATGCATCAAAGTCTCTTAGCTCTTAAAAAAGACCATCATCAAAAACCATAAATGTCTTCAGCAAAATCATATCAGCTTTTCTGGAATTAAACAGGAAACAACCGTAATCCCCTTTTTCATCCCCCCACCCCCCTGTGGCATACATAAAAAGACAGACTGAACATAGAAATCATTGACTAACTGGAGAATAACTACTTTTTGGCTGTAAAACTCCAGTACGAACAGTCACGCTGCTGTTTTCATCCTTGTTTCTTTGCAGACATTAGTATTGCAGTTTTGCACTTGCCATCAGCATGATTAATTAGGAATATCAACAATGAACTAGCTAGCTACCTAGCAACCTGGCCGGTTGGCCAGTCAGCTGGTAAAACATGAGAAACACGAGACAGGCACACCTGGAGTCTGCTAGTTTGCATCGGGGAAACATTTAGATAAAAAACAACTACCCTGCTACATCCAAAGGTGGGTTACCGACAGCAAGACCTGCTTGTCGGTACTACCATGCACTACCGGATACTACCATGCAAGTGGCAACATCAAGGGTTAAAAAACGGAAGGAAATACAGAAGTGCCAAAAACTTCACCTGGCTACTTGAGGCTAGATCCAAAAGCGAGTTACTTCCTATAGTCTGTTATATTAAAATGCTGAACATCAAGCCATTTAAAAGCATGTTTAAAACGTGGTACGAATAATGGTTTGGGCCCTTTGTAGATGGGTTATTGTCCCTCAATCATATTCGATGTGGGCAATACTTCTTTTACAAACATGCATGGATTGCTCGCTATGTGTCAAGTCACTTTTGGTGATTGAAATTCTAGCATTTTTTTGTAGTCTCTGACTCTACACTAATTAGCTGATATATGCATCTTTGAATTGCAGCTGTATAATTTATAGGCACAGTTTGCTAACCAAGCATGACAGCATTAGCTTAAAACGTACCACTGCATCCTGTCACCCAAACATGGTAACAGCTGGCTCCAACAACAGTTAAACAAAATAAATAACTTGGCAGCAGGATTAAAAATAATTCTTAGACTTCAAAATGCACAACCCAAAATCAGGGGCTACTGCCATCATTTATATACAGTCTTTGAGACCAGAGAATAGCTAGTTAGTTGGGATAAGCTGACAGATACCACGTGATATTTACTCGTCTCAACAATCCCATTTTGATGGGAAAAAGGCATCAAGGTACAGATGCATGGGGACAAGTGTTTGGTTGGCCCTAGCTAATTGGATTTGGTGTTAAATCTTTTTTTTCTTTTATAATTAGACACATTCACATTCATTCATCTAGGCAAAATAAGAATATTCCCTTCGGAGGGTAGATTTATGGTGAAACTTCACTTTTAAGGAGACAGCAGATCAGCACATCATTACATCATTGTTACAACATTAGTGGTTATTTGCCTCTCCAGCCAGTTTGGCCTCTTCCTTTAGCTCTAAACACATTTTAAGGTCATGAGTCCACTGTGATTGTTGCAGCAGCTAACGTCTGGATTAACTTGCTTATTTTCCTGAAAAGCCATAACACTTTTGGAAGAAGATAAAAATTGAGATATTTGAGCAACAGGTTTGGTGAAAACCAAATGCAACACATCATACCAACTTTCGAGCACGGTGGTAGAGGCGTAATGATTTGGGCCTGTTTTGGAGCCACAGGAAGTGGGCAACTTGCTGTCATGGAGTTGACCAAGAACACCTCAGAATATCAAAGTATTCTAGAGTCAAATGTGAGGTTATCTGTCTGGCAGCTAAAGCTTGGCCAAAATTGCCTCATGCAATAAGACAATGATCCCAAGCACAGGAGCAAACAGAATGGCTGAAAACAGAATCCAGGAGTTAATCCAAGCATACCTGATCAGGACCATTAGAAAGCCCTACATAACAAACATCTCAAAGAACTGAAGTAACGCAAAAAAGAGTGGGACAAAATTCCACAACAATTTGAAAGACTAATAAAGTCATGCAGAAAATGATTAACTTAGTACTGCTGAAGGTTGTTTTACAAACTACTAAATCATAGAGTGTATTTGGTTTTTTACAGGACTGCTTAGAATCCCGTGAAATGTTCTGTTTTGCATGGCTGTATAATGTATGGTTTCAAAACAAGAGGTTGAACAGAATAAAAATCTGAAAGTCTTTTTTTTTTCCAGAAGGATCAGAGGGGCTTCCCACTGTCCACAGGCCTCTAGGCCAGGGGTCTCGAACTCCAGGCCTCAAGTGCTGGTGTCCTGCAGGTTTTAGATGTGTCCTTGTCCTCCAACACAGCTGATTCAAATGGCTAAATTACCTCCCCAACATGGCTTGAAGTTCTCCAGAGGCCAGTTTTAGATAACCACAGGATGATATCTAAAACCTGCAGGACACCGGCACTCAAGGCCTGGAGTTGCCTACCCCTGCTTTGGGCCAATACCCAGAATACACACTGGATAATCCACAAATCCCAGCAAAATCAAGACCAAAAAACCCCGAAAAAGCAAACAGAAAGAAGAATTTGACCACGGTAATTATTATGTGATATAATATGACAAGCCCTGTGTTAAAATTCAAATACATTTACAGCATGACATGTAGTGTCAGTGAAAGCATACTCAAACTGCTCCATGAGGGGTGTCTGCTAAAAATAGTTGGGAAGCAATAGTAAAAACCACGTTCAACCTACTACGGAGCCTATAGAGTTATTCAGAAACACACTGCTGATAAAATTCCCAGAATATCATTAAGTATTTTTTGGAGCATGGCTTTTCTTGACGCACAAAGCAGGCAGACCTCCTGGGGTTTCATTTCCAACATGAAAAGGCCACCTCTGCCTTTATCCAGGGCCCGGGCTTCATTGTGATGTGCAGTGGTGTTTAGGATTCCACAAATACCTCTATATTTAGGTAACAGCAGATTTACACTGGAGATAAAATGCATTCATTGCAATGCAGGTCGAAAAAGACATCAGAAAAATGAACCCTAGAAAACATGCAACCTACCCTTTGCTCTTAACAATTTCAGAGCGAGCCTGCCATATAGAAGATCTGTGGGAAACTCCATTACAACGAGAGAAAGGCTGCAGGTCTTTCCTGATTAGAAATTGATCAGGTCATTCAAATTCCACCCTGGAGGGAAGCAAAGAGGATTGGGTTTAAGACTGCCTGAAAAAGACTACACAGCGACACAGCTTGCCTGTTGATTTCATTCTTGCTATCGGAGCAGGAAAACAAACTGTACAGGCATTTATCTGCTGCACTGACACAGACCAATGCACAGGCAGGCTTAGAAGTGATCCTGTCTGCTGTTTGAGAGTCAGTAACTCACGGCGCAGCACACATTTGCATAGAGCCCAAGGTTGGTTATTGTCAAAGGCAGCGAGTTTGACAAGGATACCTGGGGACACGTCTAATGGACATATCAATGAAGACGCCTACTTCTATAAAACAAGCTGTTGACTCCACTCAGTTTGAAGCTCTTTGGCATTAAGGGTGCAGGTAGATGGGAGAGTGAGCAGAATTTATTCTCAAACAGGTGGCGCCTCCCCGCTTTTGACAACACACAGACTGTCATCTCGCTCCTCTGACCTTGTCCGACTGAAGGCTGGCAACCCTGCGTTGATCAAAGATTGCCAAGCTGAGACAGCAAAGCGTCTGTTCACACTTCACAGACTCCAGGGGGGTTTAGGGAGAGAGAGGGAGGGAGAACGAGATGGGGTGGCAAACAGTAAAGAGGGGGAAAAAAAGTGCACCCACCCACCCCCTCCTAATCTTCAGTTCTGAGAAGTCATCAACTTTGCAGGGTGTAGTTACAGTAAAGTGTTTTCAGTTTGTGTTCTGTGGAAATTGTTTTTTCTCTCCGGCTTACCTCTGCCACAATTTTAAAAATCAAAATTCTGCAGTTTTTAAACTCCTTTGTATTATATAGTTGAGAAAGGTATCTGCTGAGCTGAGAACTTGCTGAGTTAAACCAAGCCTCTCAGTTGGAGTTAACTCTCAAAAGTGCTGCAACCACTGTTTCAATGTCATTTTTACATAAAAATAATAATATACTTGCAATGTGGCACACTGCCAGAGTGAGTGAATGGGTAATCTTTTCATGTAGGATGGAAAAATCTCCCCCCTTGTGTTGCAGAACAAGAAAAGTCTTCATTCATGGGACACTTTATAAAACTAAATGCCTGATTGTGTCAAATATAAATAAGTAATCCTAATTTACAGCAACATTGTCTAGTCAACAAAACATCCATCCAGCCATCATTTTTCACAACATAAAATAATGTGCGTTTGATTGCACATGATCTGATATCCCTATGTTGGTGTCGTTCCTGCATCATGTTGGTCCTGGATCAATATTGCATCTGACCAATCACATTGTCAGCTTTTAGTTAGCCAAGAGGTGACATAATGCTGTAAAATGCTGTCACAAGGAGACTAACATGTGTAACCTAAATTTAATAACCTAAAAATCTTCAAGCTTACCACTTGTTGTAGAATATTTTTGTATAAACAAAGGTATCCTTTCCCCTCCATGTCCCAAAGCTATAGCATCACAGTGATGTGTCTGGTAAGCTGCCATGCTGATCAAATGCAAATTAACTCCTTACAGTTCCTGTTGAATCTATCATCACCCACTGATTTCTGGATTTTATGGCAAAAGGCATAGCGGTTCTTTGAAACCAGGAACTGCTAACTAGTGAAACCAGTGATCATTAAAAATATCAGTAATCATTCATCAATGTTACCCCAACTTTAAAAAAAATATAGTGATATCCAAGTCCCAGCCTGACTGCAAACTAAAAGTCAAACGCAAACCCACCTGATTCTAGTAATGCTTCAATATTAAAAATATCAGTTGTTTTAACTTAAATATGAAGTGATTAATTTAGACAATAGTGAGCGTCACACTTCAGCGCCTTTCTCTGTGGTTTAGTTGGTTTCTTTTTGTTGCACCTTCGGTTTCAAGAATCAGTTTTTCTTATTTACCAGTCATTACTCTAGGTTATGTGTGGGTGGGGCAGTGTGTCACCACCACTGCTGCAATTATTGATCATCATGATTAGTGGACCAGGCTCCAGTAACTACCCTTTGTTTATAGAACGTTGGCATACACCCTTTGCCTCACAGTTCTCCCTCTAGCTCTCATTACAAGTTGGCCACTTGTCCCTTTCGATTTGAAATACTGTCAGACTTTTAGTAGCTTAGAAACACATAGGAGTACAAGAGTGGCTCATTTTATAACACATTCTTTACCTGCTTAGTTAAGCTAAG
Organism: Neolamprologus brichardi; assembly: GCF_056152115.1. Taxonomy (NCBI): domain Eukaryota; kingdom Metazoa; phylum Chordata; class Actinopteri; order Cichliformes; family Cichlidae; genus Neolamprologus; species Neolamprologus brichardi. Next base: position 28,215,026 of record NC_142124.1, on the reverse strand, counting down.
ATAGCCCAGTATCATGTGGAAAAGCCCAATGTGGCAACACTGAAGCAGGGAAGATGTGTCCGCATCACAGGCTGTATATAAAAGACAGGCGTATTGTTTTGTGGATTTTAAAGCCTTGGTGTTGGCATTTTGGCAGCATTCTTCTTGGTATTTTGAAGCCAGAAATGACCAGTGTTGGTTTAGCTCTCCAGAGAGTAGAATGCTAGCTTATCAGCTCATGCTAGCAAACTTGGTTAGCAAGCTGCATTCTTAAACTGCAGTAGTGCGTCACATATATATGCAAATCTGTGCCAAGCCACCGAACCACATTTTCTTTGACTACCTGTAACATTAAATCAAATATCTCCACTAAATATGATTAAAATGATGCTACACTGAAATTCCCCTACTATACAACTGCTATTTTATAAGGCCATTGAAATAAACCAGCTCAATGCACGAGTTAATCTTTTGGAGGTATTTCATCTGTCATACTAGCTAACAAAGCTAGAAAATTCAGATAAGTAGCATATCTCACAATTTGATGGTTGTATAAATTAATAATAATACTCATCAATTTTCTTTCTGCATCCACTGTTACATTATATCATGTATTTTTGGAATTAGCACACATAGAGCTTTCACTTTAGAACCACAGCACCTTACCAAAGGATAGTAGGGAAACTTTTTTTGCTGACCAACGCTAGAATCCCACTGTGTATCCAGAATGCCTTCTGATCCAAATGAATGATGGGGCAGCATTTCTTCATGCAGGGACGCAGCCGATCTCTACATGGCCAAAAGAAGAGCATTTATAACGTGAAACCCATCTGAATGACAAAATGCCTTTACTTTCAACAACACGTACTGCCAGTGATGATATATAGTCCATGTCTGAAAAGGGCTTTAGAAACACTTATTGTACAAATATAGGAGCCTACCAGCTCAATTATTTAATAAAACAACATTATAACAAACCTAAATGTAAGAAAACCTCTTTTATCATCAGCATTCAATATCCCAAAGTGCACCAGGCAGGATGAATAAGAAAAGCTGTTTAAAGCAACCAAGAAGAAATCCAGAGGGATTTTCTGTGAAATTTCTGCTTCATAACTAATAATGCCTCTCAGAGAATAAAAAAATGAAACAGCTCCAGATTTTACATTTGATGGCATCACATCTATGAGTCTTCATGTTCTGGTCTCTGCCTTTGATGGAGAGTATTTCATTTTCACAGTTATTGACTTTCAGCTCAGTGCTCTATTTTAATAAAAGGGGGGTTATGGTTATGTTTCTTGCTCTAGCAGATAAAGAGGATTTCAGGGTCACTGAGGGATTGAACAGTGAGGGCAAAGTCTTCTGAGGTGATTTGAATAAGCTGAGAAATGTTTTTGAGGTCAGTTCACACATGTGAATGGAGCATGGGATCAGTTGGTAGATTAGTTCATTCAGCTGGACCTGGCTTATATAAAGGGGAAAAAACATAACATATAACCTCCATCATTTTTAAATTCATCTTAACTGTATAACCAGTCCTTTAGATTGTCAGGTTTTGTTTTATTACTTTAAACACAGATTGGAAAATACACAATATTCTACATACTGCACCTTTAGTAGCAGTTTCCATGACTCTGACAGGGCTGCAAATGACACCCTTTTAAATTTCAGTGGACCAAACAGGAAGTGGAAAGCGATCACATTTAAAACAAGACTGTTTATCTAACCCCCGACATTTTGAAGGTGAGAATATTGTTTGCCCAACAGCAATATCTATTTTTAAACAGGAATGGTGTGTGTGTGTGTGTGTGTGTGTGTGTGCTCTTCTTGATGTGCTTATTTTCATTTTGTGAAGGCTAGTTGTTTTCAAACGTAATAATAGCTCAAAGAAAATATCTAGTATAAATACTAAAAGAACTTATACTAAAATTATTGTTTGTGAAAAAGTGAATATACTGTATTCTTCTACATTTAGTATTTCGACTACTTCACTGAGTGTCTTATTAGTCTTTTAAATACTCACCAATAAAACATTTAATACACATTAAATAGCATAAACTAAACCACTGTTGGGCTCTAATTACTACCTGAGGCACAGATGAATAGATATATAGATAAATAGAACTGATTTAAAAGTTAAGTGCAGAAAGAAAATACATGTAAACACTCAAAAACAAAAGCAGAGGACTACGTGAAAGGCATGAAGTGGATTATGTGACAACCAAAGGTAGGTGGCATCCTTGTAACTCTAGCACACTTCTTCGATGTTATACAGACATATATAATACGGGATGAATAATGGCAAACTAATATCTGAAACCTGCATTTTATGTATGCTATTTAGCCATTGACTTATGTTGGAAATGCTAGTTAGCCATGCTAATTAGCCACGTGGAATTGAATGCCTGGTCGAAGCTAAATAGCTTGTGAGAATTTGCCAGCTGGAATTTACTAATACTTTTTTTGAAAAGAAAACTTCAAAGCATGAAAGTTTTAAGACATATCCTTTTTCATTGTTTGACAAATTAATACTCAACTGAAGACTGATGTTACGCTTTATTTTTAGTCAATATCAGCATGTTAGCTTAACACACTGGAAAAAGTCAAACAGGTAGCCTTAAAGTTTAATCCTTAACACTTTACATCTTCTTTATTTTATTTATACAAAAAAGAAGAACAAAATAAAAATATGTCTGTTTTCTTTAGCACCCACTTTGGTTTTCTTCACTTGTTATTCAAATTGTCACCTCTCACCGAGGAGGTTATTTTGCTTGTGTGCGTGTCATTCTGTCTTTCACGTTAGCTTGAAACGCTTTAAATGAATTCTAAGAAAACGTTCTAAGGCTGTAGATTAGGGTCATGTTAAGAAGCCATTAAAGTTTTCAAGGTCAACTTCATGATTAATTGGTCAAAAAACAGCAACTTTATACAAGCGTGGTGTGTATTGTCAACATATAGAAAGTACTGTATAAAGATTAAAAACATCAAGTCACACTTGATCTTTAACCTCTCAATCAATGTCAAATTGATCATAAAACAAACTTTACTAAACTATGAAATGAATGCTACACATATACTAAATAAATAAAAAATAATTGTACTCCAAATGATCCCAAGCATATGAAAATTGGTTTCAAGAAGTAAGCAAATCAGAAAATAAGGAAAGCCTGCACTTTGCACTTGTTTTTACTGGACTGCAAACTACTTAAAGTGCATTTTGAAAGAACAAAGAAGTAAAAATATATACAATACTATTTCCCTAAAAGCTAATGTTGCTCAGAAGTGTGTTTTACATTACGTTTTATTCTGAGGTGTCTACCCAAACCAATTTTGGGGAGTTATTTGAACCTAACCCTAACCAGTCATCAGACTTATCTGCCTAAATCTATCAGTTTTAGACAGCTCTAAAACCTTTCAATGCCAACATACAGGTTTGTCAGGGATTAAGAAAAGAATAGAGAGAAGTAAAACATTACCTCTGGTACTAATAGAGTCTCTTCTGGCGGTCTGACAACTGCTCAGAGCCAGAAATAATCCAGCAAAGCACAACATGAAACTTTTGTTTTCCAATCTGTGCCAGGCTAAGTTAACTGACTGCTGGCTTTTTATTTAATGAAGAGCTATGAGAGTAAGATTGATTGTCAAATACAAATCTCTCACAGAAAGCGTATTTCCCTGAAACCATTCCTTTTATGTGTTCCACTGTTTTCAGGAGGAATCACTAGGTTTACGTCCAGAGCCAACGGCAGTGTAGTAAAGTCATGGGATCTGTCGAAAATAATAACACAATATGAAAACTTGGTTGTTATTTAAGCCTGAGGTCTACAAGTTTCATAACGTTAATGCCTACATATTATATATGAAAAAATAGCTGTTTTAAGAATGGTAGATTATATGCCACCACCACCACATACACACACACCTCCACTGCTCTTTTGAAAAAAATATCAAACTTTACATCACACTCCACCTCTGGGCATGTCGCATCATTTGACTGAAGGTCACTGGGTTTGTCACACTCTCTCACAGTAACTAGAATGTGTACATTTTAAACAAATAAAGCATCTCACTACTGCACAGCTGCACGCGTGGAAAGAAATGCTTTCCGTGCCCTTGATCTCTCGCAGACTTGTGTAAATGACTGTGACGTGCTTCACTGCTACAAAGCAGCACAGATTCTTTCCATTTACATCACCGCCTGCTTTCTTCTTTAACGCCCTCGCTGAAATCAGGTTTACTTTTATTAACACGGCCGTAATAAACCTTTACTCATTTGCCCTGAGTCAGCAGCTGATTATATATCTAATTTTATTGCTGCAAAATTACATTATCCACTCACTTTCACTCTCTCATTGCATTTCCACTGATTACTGCAGACTTTCATTCGTCACGTCCTTCACAGCCCTCCATGTACCTGCAGTTGCCTGAAGCAATAAAGTTTCTCTGGTGTGTTAACTCCCTGTGAGGCTGCCTTATTCACTTCAGGCTGATGTCACCAAGTACAAACAGAGAGCAGTGCACTTTGAGATGAATCTTCACACCATGTTTCCAAGCAATTCCCTCAGCTCAGGCTTACCATTTTAAATGCCTTAACATACCCCCCCCCCATTCCTTTCCCTCCAGCTTGGTTCCAACTACCTCACTCTGACAGTATCACATATATTCTGTGCCACGTTGTGCAAGCTTCTAGCGATATATGATGTTTACACAGTGAAATATTTAAAACTCTGTACTGTTTTTTATGGCTGTACTAGTTAATCAAATAAAAGATGTCTTGTGCAATTTCTCTAAACCACCCCCTCTCCAAGTTTGGTACCTTTGAATACTTGGCTTCTCTACTAGAATTGAAAATAAGCTTTTGTCAGTTCTGAATGTTTTCATGTAGAGAATAAGTTTGCAAAGAGCGACCCAGCAGGCCAGAACGCTTTTGAAGTCAATTTTGAATATAGGGTTAAAGACAGTGTCAGCAAGGGTTTAAAGGTTAAATTCATTGACTGATATAAAGAATCAAGGAAACAGACTGGTATAAAGGGTAAAAGCTTAATAATTTTTATATCATAGTTGAAAACCAGCCAAGAAAATTTCCGATGAATGAAAGAAAGGCTCATGGATACAGCGATTATACTTTCACCCTGAGCTCAGAGACCACATTTGGACTCCAGCATGGAACCTGATTTTCTTATTACTTTTACACCGCTTTCATTCATTAGTTCAGGCTTTTTTCAAACCTCTGTTTTCTTAGTTGCCATGGTGATTTTACATCCCATAAGAGTCTTGTATTTCCTATTTAAATACATTTGTTTAAAAGTCATGCTGGCTGTAATGCAAACAGGGGGAAAATGTGTTGCGTTCTTGTCACTACTAAAAGTTTTGCCATGATACATGCTGCGGTTTATGTCATGATTTCATTTCTATTGGATCTTTTCTTGTTTTGCATTTGTCAAATAAACTTTGCTACCTCAGCAAGTGCAGCAACGTTTAAAAGCTATTTTTGTGTCCGTTATTTTACTAACTCCTGGCACTTCTACTGAAGATTTTTATCATTCAAAATGAGAAAGGTTTTGCTGCAAAATGAAAAAAAAAAAAACCCCAAAAGGATCAGAGCCCCTTTTTAAGACCATCCATTTCTGTAGTGCTGCACAACTTTTAGGCTTAGATTGCTCTTGGCAAATGCTATTCTGATCGCCTGCGTGTTCAAATGGTGATTTAAACTCTTACTTTCTCTTTTTTTCTTTTTTTCGCCTGTCCGTTTGGTTCTTTTTACCATCAGAATTGTTGTCTAAAGGCAAAGAAAGATGCCCAACAGATTTACTTTACCAAATGGACCATCCCAGCCTTGCCGTATTGGTCTATTTGATTCACCTTTGCTTTTTGCTTTTTCCGTGGCCCTTTGCCAAATGTCTTCCCCTTTCTCTCTCCTGTCCCTCTTCACTGTACCCTTTCAAAATAAAACTGTAAAATATTTTTTAAAAAGGGTAATCTTTGGTGATCTTTCACTGAGCATGCTTGTTTTGTTCTTGTTGCTTTTTTGACAGCTACAAGAGTTTTTATTATAATAACAATGTAAGGCGTTTTGCCAGATATAACTGTCACAATGCATTATAATTTGGGGGGCACTAGCAAGAAAACTGTCAAGATTCAAGAGATTCAAGATTCAACGTGTCAAGTCAATGCTGCCACACAGGTCCATTGGGGCTTCTGTACACACCCAGTTATTCTAGTAGAATCCTTTCTCTGTGCCTTAACATAGTTAAATTGTAAATGAAAAACTAAAGAGCCAAGGTTGGGCTGCAAGAGGACAGTGGACAAATTTAGGCACAGTTGGGTTTTTTTACTCAACGTCTTTTACTCAGTGTTGCGTCTATTGTGTCCTTCTGTTATTCCAATTTGACAAATACTGTGCACCAAAGAGAAGCCGTCTTCTGATGTTTTAATATGCTGTCACATGCTTGCAGATTGCAGTTGGTTGTACACTACAGGTAAATCTTTCACTAGAACAGAGCCCCATGAAATCTGTTTAACTCCCTGATTGAGGCTTTTGTGCCATTTTGCTGTTTGGAACATTGTGTTTGGCTGTCAAACACAACAAACACAAGTCGATGTTCACTTTAAATATTTTTTCTTCACTCTGCTATAGTGTCATGACACAAAAAAAGAAAACATGCATGTGATAATGAAGCCCCCCCATTCCAAAAAACACACGAGGTACAGGCGCACATTTTGTACAAACCATTTGCCCTCTCTAACTCGGTATCGCCAGCTAATGATTTTTAGATTTGATGAGCTCTTTGTGTAGTAAAAAACAAACTCAGGTAGAGGCAGGCACAGCTACAGCCTCCTGTGAAAACTGGGTTTGATGTTCACTCAAATGAAAATTTCTGACCAATTTTGCATGCAGTCAAATGTCGTCCGCTCCCGTCCATGCACGTTAACTGAGAGCAAGGTGGACAGAATGTAAAGCAGGCTGTGATTATTAATGTCTGTTGTCAAGCACATTCTGTGTCCAAAATGAGATGTCTCACTCATTAATCATTAACAAAAATGCACAATGCCTCCAATAGAATGAAATGTGTAGTTCATTTGGCAACACACAATACATGTTCCCATGATACTACAGCTTTTTTTCTCCCTCCAGTTTCGGTGTTTTTATCTCTAGTTTTGATTAGGCCATTTTGCATGCAGACAAATGATTTTCCTGCACTTTCACTGATAGCTAGATGCAGCCAGAAAGAGAATGTAAAACAGGTCTCAGTATTAATGTGTTTTGTCGAGGAAGTTCTCCATCCGAAAGGCTACGCCTCTCCCATTAATCATGAGCACCAGGGTAAGGTGTGGGAAGAAATAAAGCAGTCCATTTGCATTTCTGGCAGACATAAACATGTCCACCATGATGCAGCACATTCTTTACGTTTAGTCTTTCTGATCGTTGACTGTTTTACTGTAAAGCAGTTTTACACCCGAATGCCTTTTCCCTCTTTATGTAGATGCAAAAATACAAGCCGCAAAAGGAGATCAGATGGCACAGCAGCATGTTTACTGAGGACTGAGGT
>NC_142124.1:27795000-27902500 GCF_056152115.1 Neolamprologus brichardi | reverse complement strand
CAAGGGGAGATCTAATAAACCATACTGAACAGAATAAGCTAGGAACCATAGAATACAAGTGAACTCAAAAATAATACAGAATGACCAAAAATGCACAACACCCCCACCATTCTTTTAAGAATGCTATTAGTTAATGAATAAAAGAATAATTGAATAAATAAATAAATACAGTGCTCCTAGTCTAAACAATACATTAAATCTTTACTTCAATTTTTTCCCCAGGTCACTATCTTTGGGTTTGGAGCAGACAGCGGGGGAAGCTGGAGCCATTACTTTGAAATCTTCAGAAACAAAAAATTTAAAACAGGAGCCCATCCAGGAGCAGAAGAATATAAAATGATAGAGAAATTACACAAAAAGAAGACAATTGTTTTTTTTAAAGGATGGTAATTTCTTTTTCATGTTTTCATTTCTGTCTTTATCAGTTACAAATCATCTAACCATAGACCTGTGTTATAAAAATGAATAAGTGATGGTAATTGCCCCCCCCTTCAAAATAAATACCACTATATACTAACTTTATCTATATTTGACTTTATCACTAGTAATCTTATATACATTTTGCCTCCAAACTAGTAGAAAATACAATGCAAAATCCAAAGTGCAGTCATAATCCCCTGTAACTAGTTCATGAAAAAAATTTAAAAAAGTATAGATGTTTGTTGCTAAAGGGTTATTGAATACATTTGGTAGTCATACTAGATACCTTTCAAGTATACCTTTCAAGACAAGTCATACCTTTCCATAATAAAGATTGAAGAAGTCCTAAACAGATGTGCCTGAGAGCAGTGTGTTTGATTTGTGTTCTTTTTGGGAATGCCAATTTTCCGTCGATCCATTCTCGCTTATCCTTATCAGGGTTGTGGGGGAGTTGGAGCACAGGCCAGTTATCATAGGACCAGAGGCGGGGTTAACCCTGGACAGATTGCCAGTCTGTCACAGGGATATCACAGAGGAACAGATAACAGTTTGCACTCACTTTCACACCTATGGGCAAATTAGAATCACCAGTTAATCTAACCCCACTATGTATATCTTTGGGCTGTGGGAGGAAGCCAGAATACCCAAAGAGAACCCAGGCAAAAACATGCACGAAAGGCCCCAGCTGGATGATGGAACACATATTAGCCACCTATCTTAATCGTTTCTGACATAGATGTACCCTGGAATGTACTTTTTATATTTAAGTCACTTAAATTATTAGTTATTGTAGTTATTTTGTATAAGAAAATTGTGTTTGTTGCTTTTATGTATGTGTGATTATTTGTTATTGCTCAGCTTGTAAGATAACATAGTCATTGCCTCATAACAAGTTTACAATAGAAGGAACATGTTCTCATTTCACCTACCGATAATGATAAATGTGGGGGAAGCATATGGACCTTACTTCCAAAGATGAATCTGGGAAGTATTAACATAATGCCTTCAGCAGGGTACAACACTAAAAATGTTTATTTTTATAACACTTTTCAACATATGGTTACACTGTACAGCCTAAAATGTACACCTGAACAATGAAAAGCAATATACCGTATTTTCACAACTATAAGGCGCACATAAAAGTCTTACATTTTCTTCAAAAAGTGCGGCGCACCCTATAGTGCAGTGCGCCCTGTGTGTGTTGTTGTTGTAAGGAGGATGTAGTAGAGAACACCATGAGAACGCTAAAGGGGGAAGTGTGGGCGTTGATTGTATATAAAAGAACAGGTCTGTGCGTTATGCAGAACATCGTTGTTTTAACAACCCTGAAAATGGCAAAGAGACACGCTTATGAAGCACAGTTTAAACTGAAGGCCATCAGCTACGCGGAGGAACGTGGAAATCGAGCAACCGCGAGACAATTTAAGATTAATGAATCAATGGTTCGCAAGTGGAGGAAGCTGGAAAACGAGCTCCGACAGGTCAAGAAGATGCAGCTGAGTTTCCGCGGACATAAGGCGAGGTGGCCCGAGTTGGGGGAAAGACTCAAGCAGTGGATCATTGAGCAAAGAACGAGTGGGAGAAGCGTTTCGATGGTCACCATTCGACTAAAAGCAGTAACACTAGCAGAAGAAATGAAAACTGAATATTTCCTAGGAGGTCCGTCTTCGTGCTTTCGTTTTATGAAACAGTGCAATTTAAAGTTTATATACTGCTGGGCGGGTGCTATGATATTATTGATGTTGAACTTTTTTTATCTTATTTTATTTATAAGGTTAGTTATTAGAGTTTTCAACTGTCCCGTAAAAAACGGAATCGTCTCGTATTCAGAGAAAATATTGCGCGTTTCGTATTGAGGTGAAAAGGAACACAGTTTTTCCCGGACTTCAGCTACAATGAAAAAAAAAACACAAAGCTGAAGTTATTCTGTGCCTTTGCTGCATAGCTGCCTCTTGTTCTCTCATTCTCTCCCCCTCCCTCTCCTGTTTCTACTTCAATCATGAAACTCATCAATGATCAGCTGATCGGCTTTCCTCTCTTGTTTGTTTATCGCCCACTTTGCGCCAGAACGGGAAAACCGGCGGATGTCGCGCTAAACAACAGCAGCAAGTTTAAGCTTGATCAGCTGTTGTTAGAATTTATTTAATATTAATTTCTAGTCCAGCTGATGTTTGCTGGAGCCACAACTGTAAAAGCTGCTGATCATGATATCGGTTTGGTTATCTGGTGAGAGGGAAACATGAAGATGAAACCAGGAGATGTCCTTACTGAATCATCAGAGCTGAACAGGTGATGGAGAAACAGGTTTACCTTTTAGGTGACATAAATGAGTTAAAGGGAAGTTATGAACTGTTTCAGAGAGACAAATAACACCAGGATCCTTTTCTAAGTAGCTGACAGCTGGTAACTGTGCAGGGGCAGGTCTAGCAAAGTTTTGCCAGGGGGGCAGGTAGGGCATTAACAGGGAAAGGAGGGCACAAAGAAATACTTTCTTATTTTAACAAATAATTATCTGAATCTTACAACAAACGTTTTCATCTGATGTCAAATGTATAGAAATCCATTATTGTACATAGTAATTTTTTTAGGGTCCCATCATAATTTCTCAATCAATCAATCAATCAAAGCTTTATTCGCCACATGCAGGTTGACCCCCCCCCCCCCCCCCCCCCCGACCTTACACACACAACACAGACATTACATGGGGATAAAAGTCGGAGATCGGTAGCGTTACAGAAAAACACTGAAATGTACACAACAGTGGGAAAGTACAAGAGGAAAAAAAGAGACCTCTACTCATGCTGTGCTTCCATGGTAGGACAGCACGAGAACAGGAAGAGAACAGGAGAAAAAAACTCCTCTGCACAAAAAGCACATAAATGTCCACAGCACAACTTTGTGAAAGACATGACAAGCCACAGGATTGGGTGGGGGGTGAGGAGTAATACGAAGCGAACACAGCAGCCGCCCTGCACAGCGCTACCATTCCAGCGCGGCACACAGACCCGCCGTGTTCCCCCGCAGGAAACAAGCATCGAAGGCGTTTGGAAAGGGAGGGGGGTGAGTGTGTGCTTATCAGTGTAAGTGTATGTGTGTGCGTGTCCAGAGTTCAGCTGAGACAGTGCCCTTCGCCCTGCCAGGCAAAGTAAACAGTCTACCAGCCAACCCAGGTGGCCTTGCATGGAATGGGAAGGAACAGACTAAACACAGTCATTATCAGGGTGTTGTTTTTCGGCTCCAGCCTCGAGACCGCCGCTGGCGCCAAGGGGTATCCGCATGAAGTGATGGTGCTTTTTACTTTAGTGCAAACAGCTCATATGAATTTCAAAGCAGTTCTACAGTCCACCACTGGTCTCTCAATCTCCCGTTGGAGAGCCGCGAGCCTCGCCATACTTGCGTTCTGTGATGTTGTCATTTCTTGTGCTCAAGGAGCAGATTTCTGAGAACTCACGGCGGTGTGCCTCCCTGAGATGTCATCCAATTTGTGCCCAGAGATGTTATTCTGGGCTAGCCCTTCCGAGATGTATCCAGTCTGCAGTCAGAGATCTTATTCTGAGTATTCACAGCAGCCGTAGCCTCTCCAAGATCTTATCCGTGCTGACTCAATGAGCCCATTTTGAGAAACTCACGCCTCTCCCATCATTCCAATCCCAGCCGGCAGCTTTGTGTGGTTTTGAACAGCCGGTTCCACTTTCTTAATTCTTTGACAAGTCAGGGCCAACCCAGCTCCAATCCGCCAGAACCCTGTTACCATGGTTCCGAATAGGTAGATATCTTCAGCACTCAGGCTCACCCAAGCCCAGACTTCTCGTTGAGAAAGGGGTGTCAATTGCATTTAGGGACCAGTTGATCAAATCCATAATTCCTCTTTTAGGTTTTAGAGAACAGACTGTGAGAGAATGTTCCAGGAAAAAGTAATAAAAAACATGAGACAAGACAAGGACATGAGGAGCTAAGCAGGGAAGATAAGGGAGAGGAGAGGAGAAAAAGTGCAACCGCCTTCGCTGAGAGCCAAACGATAAGAGACCATTCAGAAGTAGTTAAGTACTGTATATGATGCCTGTATTTTCCCACATTTTCTAGATACTGTACCAGTACTTTGTGTAAAATGCCATCAAAAAGTCAATTAAGTTTTATTGTTTCTCACCTGTCTTTCTATCTCCTTTCACTTATTAAAGGTTGCCATGTTAGAAAAAACATTTTGCCCTGCCATGCTGTTTATTGATGTGGCAAATGAATGTTTTATGAAAATATATCTAAATCTGTCATCAGTAATCAGTAATGAACATGTCTCACCTCTAGTCTTCTCTGTCTTAATTTCAGGTTTTAACCATGTGTTGTAGATAGTTCAGGAGGTTAACTCGACCAAGCAGTCTACTTTTGGGTACTGTTTAGAATACCAGAATAGGGAGGATGGTGTAGGTTTAAGTTTATTAGACTGATACATATATACCAACAAGACAGTGTACATCACTGTGACAACAGCGTTTGTTTTCATTCAAAGGATTTATGGTTTTTCCAATAGTACCTGGTGGGCCAGTCTCTAGTCAAAATGCCCGGGCCGATTTTTTGTCCCAGTCCAGCCCTGACCATGAGAACGTTAAAGGGGGAAGTGTGGGCATAGATTGTATATAAAACCCGCGCCCTATAATCAGGTGCACCTTATGTGTGTGTTAAATACAGTGATGGCACACATAACTGAGACTGCGCCTTTTAGTACGGTGCGTCTTATGGTCGTGAAAATACGGTAATAAAAACATACACTACATACACTCCCTGTCCACTCATCTGCCTTCACATGCATATGAACTCGAGTGACATCCCATTCTTCTGAAAAGGCTTTCTACAAGGTTTAGGGTTTTGTTTTGGGGAACTGTTGACCATTCTTCCAGAAACACATTTGTGAGGTGAGATACTGACGTTGGACATGTAGGCCTAGCTTGCAGTCCCCACTCTAATTCCCCTGGAAGAACACCTAAAGGTGTTTGTTGGGGTCAGGACAAGGTCCATAAAGACTTAGTGTTGTGCACAGCTACTGCTAGTGATTAGAGAACTTTGTTTAGGGCCTTTAGGTCTGTATACATTCCCACCCCCTGACTTACCCATGATTACAGGGGCTGAACTGGGTTTTCCTGTCATGTACCCTTTTTGTGGGCGTTGGGCTGCAAGGAAAGAACCCTGAGAAACTGCTACATCACTATAACATCTCCTATTTGGTCCTTTGTCTTCTCCTTTGGAAGCATCCACTTTTTATACAGGTCTTGAAGGCGCGTTCGCAGCTCTTTTGGGTCCTTCACCGTCATGTCGCGGAATCTCATTCGGTAAGCCTCAGCAATTATTTCAAATTTTTCAAGAACAGCAGTTTTTACTTTATCATGTCTGTCTCTTCAGTGTCCATAGCAACATATGCAGCACGTGCTTTACCACTGAGAAGTGGAGCTAGATGAAGTGCCCATTCTTTTTGTGGCCACTGACATCCTGTTGCAATCCTCTCAAAAGTGGTTAAATAATGTTCAATATTTTCATCCTCACCATAGGGCTGCATCAAGTTTCGTTCAAGTGTCCTTTATTTTCTTTCAACAATTGTCTCACAAAACATAAGACCTGGCAGTCAAAATCTCACCTGCTTTATACAGAATTCCATTCACATCTAAATCTCATTAACCTTTACCACTGAGAAAACAGGGTAGACTAAATAACACAGTCTAAACAAGGAAACAGGAATAAAATCATTCTTCCACTTAAACTCATTCACTCAACTAAACGGTTTGTGAAGTCAATCTCTTCACAAAATCTGACTCTGGAGGTTATATTAAAGTAAATTAACAATTTTACACAAAAAAACAGCCCTTCATTTGGTTACAACTAATTGTGGGGATATGATGTCACTAATTGATCAGTGACAGCTAGATGAAGTGCCCATTCAAAAAAAAAAGCCCTGTGTAGCCCTGTCGGTGGCGCTGTCACTTGGTGTTCGCTCGCTCTGTGGTATAGTATCACTTCCTGTTCCTGCTCAAACACAGTGGTGTTTCTGAGTAGCTTATTTGCTTAGCAGTTTAATTAACAACTTTTAAATACATTCTTTTTTCATAGTATAATCTTCACGTGCTTCATCCGAAGCACACTTTCTGTGTACTCACTACCTAATTTATAGCCAAAGTATTCACTCACTGTCTCTGTACTGTTTCGCTAGCTTAGCTCGTAGCCGACTCGTTAGCACCATGGCTACTTCACCTGTCCCTTCTGCACTTTCTTGCTCATTGTGTCAGATGTTTAGTTACTCCTCAGCCTCCTTTAGCAGTAATAATATCTGTAACAAATGTAGCATATTTGCAGCTCTGGAGGCCAGGATTACTGAACTGGAGGCTCGGCTTCGCACCCTTCACTCACCCTTAGCTAGCCAGGCCCCTGTAGCTGGTGCAGCCGAAGATAGCATAGGCCCCGCTAGCTGTTCCCCGGCAGATCCCAAGCAGCTGCGGAAAGAGGGCGGCTGGGTAACGGTGAGGAGGAAGCATAGTCCTAAACAGAAGCCCCAGGTACACCACCAACCCGTTCATGTGTCTAACCGTTTTTCCCCACTCGGTGACACACCCGCTGGGGGTCAAACTCTGGTAATTGGTGATTCTGTTCTCAGACATGTGAAGCTAGAGACACCGGCAACCATAGTCAATTGTCTTCCAGGGGCCAGAGCAGGCGACATTGAAGGAAATTTAAAACTGCTGGCTAAGGGTAAACGTAAATTCAGTAAAATCATAATTCACGTCGGCAGTAATGACACCCGGTTACGCCAATCGGAGGTCACTAAAATCAATATTGAATCGGTGTGCAACTTTGCCAAAACAATGTCGGACTCTGTAGTTTTCTCTGGTCCCCTCCCCAATCAGACCAGGAGTGACATGTTTAGCCGCATGTTCTCCTTAAATTGCTGGCTGTCTGAGTGGTGTCCCAGAAATGATGTGGGCGTCATAGATAATTGGCAAACCTTCTGGAGGAAACCTGGTCTTGTTAGGAGAGATGGCATCCATCCCACTTTGGATGGAGCAGCTCTCATTTCTAGAAATATCGACAAATTTATTAAACCCCTCAAAATATGACTATCCAGAGTTGGGACCAGGAAGCAGAGTTGCAGTCTTACACGCCTCTCTGCAGCTTCTCTCCTCCTGCTACCCCCCCAAAAACCCATCTCCATAGAGACTGTGTCAGCTTCCAAAAAGACAAAAAACAAACGAAAAACCAGCAACAAACAACTTAAACATTTACAAAGAAAGAACAATACAGTATCCACATCTGAACCAAAGAGTAAAAAAGTGAAATGTGGATTATTAAATATTAGGTCTCTCTCCTCCAAATCTCTGTTAGTACATGACTTAATAATTGATCAACAAATTGATTTACTCTGCCTTACAGAAACCTGGTTGCAGCAGGATGATTATGTTAGTTTAAATGAATGAACACCCCCGAGTCATTCTAACTACCAGAAATCTCGAAGCACAGGTCGAGGGGGCGGTGTGGCAGCAATTTTTCACACCAGTCTATTAATTAATGAAAGACCAAGACAGACTTTTAATTCATTTGAAAGCCTGATGCTTAACATTGTCCACCCCAGCTGTGAAACTCAGAAATCAGTCTTACTTGTTATCATCTATCGTCCACCTGGGCCTTACACAGAGTTTCTGTCTGATTTCTCAGACTTTATATCTAATTTAGTTCTGAGCTCAGATAAAATAATTATTGTGGGTGATTTTAACATCCATGTTGATGCTAAAAATGACAGCCTCAACATGGCATTTAATCTGTTGTTAGACTCAATTGGTTTCTCTCAAAATGTAAAAGAACCCACCCACCACTTTAATCACACTTTAGATCTTGTTTTAACATATGGCATAGAAACTGAACATTTAACAGTGTTTCCTGAAAACCCTCTCCTGTCTGATCATTTCTTGATAACATTTACAATAATTGATTACGCAGCAGTGGAGAGTGGACTTTATCAAAGTAGATGTCTTTCTGAAAGCGCTGTAACTAAGTTTAAGAATATAATCCAGCCACTGTTATCATCGTCAATGCCCTGTACCAACACAGAGCAGAGCAGCTATCTGAACGCTACCCCAACAGAGGTCGATTATCTTGTTAATAATTTCACCTCCTCACTACGTACGACTCTGGATACTGTAGCTCCAGTGAAAACTAAGGTCTCTAATCAGAAGTACCTGACCCCGTGGTATAATTCTCAAACACGTACCCTAAAGCAGATGACTCGTAATCTGGAGAGGAAATGGCGTGTCTCAAATCTAGAGGATCATCATTTAGCCTGGAGAAATTGTTTGTTGCTTTATAAGAAAGCCCTCCGCAAAGCCAGAACAGCTTACTACTCATCACTGATTGAAGAAAATAAGAACAACCCCAGGTTTCTCTTCAGCACTGTAGCCAGGCTGACAAAAAGCCAGAGCTCTTTTGAGCCTTTGAACTTTTGAACTTCTTCACAAATAAAATTTTTATCATTAGAGAAAAAATTACCAATAATCATCCCACAGATGTAATATTATCTACAGCTACTCTTAGTACCATTGATGTTAAGTTAGACTCTTTTTCTCCAATCGATCTTTCTGAGTTAACTTCAATAATTACTTCCTCCAAACCATCAACGTGTCTTTTAGACCCCATTCCTACAAAACTGCTCAAAGAAGTCCTGCCATTAATTAATTCTTCGATCTTATATATGATCAACCTATCTCTAATAATCGGCTATGTACCACAGGCCTTCAAGGTGGCTGCAGTTAAACCTTTACTCAAAAAGCCATCTCTAGACCCAGCAGTCTTAGCTAATTATAGGCCAATCTCCAACCTTCCTTTCATATCAAAAATCCTTGAAAGAGTAGTTGTCAAACAGCTAACAGATCATCTGCAGAGGAATGGTTTATTTGAAGAGTTTCAGTCAGGTTTCAGAGTTCATCACATCACAGAAACAGCTTTAGTGAAGGTTACAAATGATCTTCTTATGGCCTCTGACAGTGGACTCATCTCTGTGCTTGTCCTTCTTGACCTTAGTGCAGCATTCGATACTGTTGACCATAATATCCTATTAGAGTGATTAGAACATGCTGTAGGTATTACAGGTATTGCACTGCAGTGGTTTGTATCATATCTATCTAATAGACTCCAATTTGTGCATGTAAATGGAGAGTCCTCTTCACACACTGAGGTTAATTATGGAGTTCCACAGGGTTCAGTGCTAGGAGCAATTCTGTTTACATTATACATGCTTCCCCTAGGCAGCATCATTAGAAGACATAGCATACATTTTCACTGCTATGCAGATGACACCCAGCTCTATCTGTCCATGAAGCCAGATAACACACACCAATTAGTTAAACTGCAGGAATGTCTTAAAGACATAAAGACTTGGATGGCCACTAACTTTCTGCTTCTTAATTCAGATAAAACTGAGGTCATTGTACTCGGCGCTGAAAAGCTTAGAAATATGGTATCTAACCAGATTCTTACTCTGGATGGCATTACCTTGGCCTCCAGTAACACTGTGAGGAACCTTGGAGTCATTTTTGACCAGGATATGTCCTTCAACGCACATATTAAACAAATATGTAAGACTGCGTTCTTCCATTTGCGCAACATCTCTAAAATTAGAAATATCCTGTCTCAGAGTGACGCTGAAAAACTAGTTCATGCATTTATTACTTCCAGGCTGGACTACTGCAATTCATTATTATCAGGATGTCCAAAAAACTCACTGAAAAGCCTTCAGTTAATCCAAAATGCTGCAGCAAGAGTACTGACAGGGACTAGAAAGAGAGAGCATATTTCTCCTGTTTTGGCTTCCCTTCATTGGCTTCCTGTTAAATCAAGAATTGAATTCAAAATCCTGCTCCTCACATACAAGGTCTTAAATAATCAGGCCCCATCTTATCTTAATGACCTTGTAGTATCATATCACCCTATTAGAGCACTTCGCTCCCGCTCTGCAGGCCTACTTGTTGTTCCTAGAGTATTTAAAAGTAGAATGGGAGGGAGAGCCTTCAGTTTTCAGGCCCCTCTTCTGTGGAACCAGCTTCCAGTTTGGATTCGGGAGACAGACACTATCTCTACTTTTAAGATTAGGCTTAAAACTTTCCTTTTTGCTAAAGCATATAGTTAGGGCTGGACCAGGTGACCCTGAATCTTCCCTTAGTTATGCTGCAATAGATGTAGGCTGCCGGGGGATTCCCATGATGCATTGAGTTTTTCCTTTCCAGTCACCTTTCTCACTCACTATGTATTAACAGACCTCTCTGTATTGAATCATATCTGTTATTAACCTCTGTCTCTCTTCCACAGCATGTCTTTTATCCTGTCTTCCTTCTCTCACCCCAACCGGTCGCAGCAGATGGCCGCCCCTCCCTGAGCCTGGTTCTGCCGGAGGTTTCTTCCTGTTAAAAGGGAGTTTTTCCTTCCCACTGTCGCCAAAGTGCTTGCTCATAGGGGGTCATATGATTGTTGGGTTTTTCTCTGTATCTATGAAGCGCCTTGAGGCGACTTTTGTTGTGATTTGGCGCTATATAAATAAAATTGAATTGAATTGAATTGACATCATATCCTAAAAGAACAGGAAGTACTTTCCCATATACCTGTTTCACATATAGGACCTGCACAAAGGAACACACAATGGTAAGTATAACCAAACTACATAAACAAATGAAAGATTCAAATAAATGTTATCCAGCCAGTCACTACATGGTAAAATTTAAAAGAGACATAAATACTAATTGTACTTTCTGTGGGGATCATCCAGAAACTGTGACACATCTTTTTTGGTATTGTTCTTTTACACAGAGATTCTGGAAGGAATTTAGCAGTTTTGTCATTGTCCATATTTTAAGGGAGTTTTCTTTACAATGGGAAAAGGTTTTATTCTGTTTCTTTAAGTTCCGCAAGAAGAATGATAAATGTTTTTTTTATGATAAATTTGTTAATACTTTTAGCTAAATTTTTTATCCATAAATGTAAGTTTACTAACAAAACACCATGTTTCTGTCATTTTTTTAAGGATGTGGAAATGTACATACAATCAATATCAGACTCCACCAAGAAAAAGCTCTCAAAACAATATATATATGTGAATTTTTGTGTGTATTCTTATAATTGTTACTTTTTTCCTTTTACCCCTGGCTTTGTGTGTTCATGTTCTGTTGTTTTGTTTACTTCATCTGTTCATATGTTGTATACTCATTGTTTGTTAAATACAGTTTTAAAAAAAAAGGCGCCAGCTACCTGTTAGCACTTCCTGGTTAGCGTGTGGCCCCGCCCCCTTGCTTGGTAGCAGAAGTATGGCAGCCCACACGTCCCAAACATGTCTGTGTATGGCATTTTTGCCTTTTTATGGTATGCACAAGCAGTGTGGCTGTGCCTGGGTGAAAAAGGGCAAATATATAACTACTATGAAAGCAGCCTAGAGCATGCTGTGCTGGCTGAAGTAGCTGCTGCTTGCATGCACTGCTTTGTTGCCAGTACAGCCTAGGCAGAGGTTGATGTTTATGACGCTTGGCTCCGGTCAGATGACTAGGGTTGCCTGATGGAACTGTCTGTCTGGCCTGCGGCCACCTCTCTTTAAAGAAGCTGAGGGGCCTCTGCAGGCGTGCAGAGACGGCCGTGTTCAGTTGAGGTGGGGAGGACTCTGAGCCTAGGCTCAGCTGTCCTCCAGCCGCTCTCCTCCCTCCTGACATCCTTTGAGTTGGGTCTAGTGGCCAGCTCTGCTGCAGGCTGTGTTCCCCTGGCCTATTGCCCGCGCTTCGCCGGTTCATACGCCAGTCAGACCTCGCTGCGGCTGACGGCTTGGCAAGCAGTTGACAGTTCTCCGGCCTGCGGCGCTGGCTCTCTGACTGGCACATTGCCCAAATGTTGCGGGTTTACGTGGCCGGCAGGGCTCGCTCAGTGAGCTGACACCCCCGGTGAGTCACGTCCCTGGCTGCACTGCAGCTCCGGACAGTCTTCCCCTGGCATGTTGCCTGCATTCGCCGGCTTACACGCCAGTTGGACCTCGCTGCAGCGAGTGTGCGTTCTCCAGCCTATTTTAGCCGGATTCTCTCTGGCATGTCAGCTGCTGCAGCTCCTGGCTGTGTTCCCTTGGCGTGTTGCCTGCACTTCGCCAGTTTACATGCCAGCCGGGCCTCGCTGTGTCTGATTATTCGGCCGGCGAGTGGGTGTTCTCCGGCCTGCGACGCTGTGCATGGGTGTCTCGTTTTCGAAGTTCACTCTTGCTGCTCCCCTGTCTGTGGACAGCGCTAGCGACCGCTCAGCCCTGGGGCAGACCTAAGGGTTAAGTCCCCACTTGGCTTTCAGTGGGCTAGACCGCCAGCCCCCGGTCTGCGGATGGCTGGGCGGCTCCGTGGTTGGATGGACCCTACAGGTTGCTTCCCAGCCTTGGCCCTGCGTCTTTGCAGCTGTACTGCTGCTGTGTTCCTCTGGCGTATAGCCCGCGGTTCGCCGACTCACATGCCAGTCGGACCTCGCTGTGTCTGATATGTCAGCCGGCGAGTGGGTGTTCTCCAGCGCTGGCTCTCTTTCTAGTGGGTTGCCCCTGCATCGCGGCTCACCTGGCCAGAGCAGGTGCCCGCTCAGTGAGCTAACACCTCCCGTCTGTCCGTTAGTGTCTCATCAGGCCCACTCTGCTGGCCCCCTGTCTATAGACACCACGGAGTGGTTGCTATGCCCTGGTGATGAACCTTGGGTTGCCACTTGGGCCCTCAGTGGCCTGAGCCACCAGCACCTCCCTTGTCGTGGATGGTCCAGGTCAGCTTCTCTACTCCTGGGACAGGCCCTGGGCCTCATCCTACCTCGGCAATCCTCTGAGTGGCCGAGCTGCTGCGACAGGCTCTCTCTCTCCCTGGCTCTGTGTCACTGCCTAGTGCCAGGCAGGGATCTGTTGTGACTTGACTTCTCCAGCTGGCGGCTCTGCCTTCCCTTCTGGGGCATCATCCGCATATTGCGGGGCTTCTGTCATAGCGATAGCCAGCTGCTGTGCTCGAGTGGCTTGGTAGGCTGTGTTGCCCTGGCGTTTTGCCCGCGTTCACCGGCTTACACGCCAGTCGCACCTCGCTGCGGCAAGTGCCTTCTCCAGCCTAGTGTAGCCTGTTCTGTCTGGCGTGTTGCCCGCAGTGCGCGGTTCACGCGGCCAGCAGGGTTCCTGTCGTTCCTCGATTGGGACGGCTTCTCGGCTCTGACTGCAGGTTAAGCCGCTGCCGCTGCTGCTGCTGCTGCTACTGCTGCAGCTGCAGGCTGTGTTTCCCTGGCGTATTGCCTACGCTTCGCCGGTTTACGCGCCAGCAGTGTTTTCCAGCCTGCAGCGCCAGGCTCTCTGCAGGCGGTTCACCCATTACACGTTAGCCTGGCCTCGCTGTGTCTGATAAGCCAGCCAGCGATTGTGTTGTGTTCCAGCCTGCAGTGCTGGCTGTACTCGAGTGTCCCGTCCTCGAGTTCACTCTTGTGGCTCCCCTGTCTACGGACAGCGCTCAGCAGCCACTTGGCCCTGGGGTGACCTGCCAGTTGGGTCCCTGGCTTGGCCCTCCTCTCCAGCGGCTGCACTGCAGCTGCCGGCTGTATTCTCTTGTGTGTTGCCCGCATTCGCTGGCTTGCCCGCCCATCGGTCCTCGCTGTGTCTGATACGTCAGCCAGCGCATGTGTGTTCTCCAGCCTCCTTAGCCAGTCTTTTTCTGGCATATAGGCTGCTGCAGCTGCAGGCTGTGTTCCCCTGGCGCATTGCCGCATTCACCAACTTGCCCACCAGTCGGTCCTCGCTGTGTCTAATGCCCCAGCTAGCGGGTGAGTGTTCTCCAGCCTGCGGCGCTGGCTCCCTGTCTGGCGTTGCCCGCTTCTTGCACGCACCCAGTAGGGTCTCCTCTCAGCGGCTCGATGAGCTACGCTTCCTCTCCTCTCTCTGCTCCTGGAATTCCAGGTTCGGGCCCTGGGCTCCGAAGGCTCCAGCTGAGGATCCTTGGGGAGCGTATGCGTGGGCTCGTCCTAGCCGACTGCCCGTGCTTCTGGCCTTTTGTCGTTCCAACCGCATGCCGCGGGTTGAGCTTGCCAGACCTTGCTGTGTCTGACATTTTGGCCAGTGAGTGAGAGGTCCCCAGCCTGCGATGCTGACTCTCGGTTGGTACTTTGCCTGTGTGTCACGGACTTACATGGCCAGCATGGGGATGCCCAGTAGCTGGGACTTTGTGTCTGACCTCGAGTGTCTCATTGCGAGTTCACTCTTGAGGCTCCACTGTCTGCGGACATGCACGTGGTGACGGTGCTGGGGGTAGACCGTCGGGTTGTCGCCTTGCTCAGCCCTCCACTTACGCAGGCTAGGCTGCCAGCCCCCCCCCCCCCCCTCTCTGTCTGTCAACAGCTCGGGGTGGCTTCAGCTTTGAGGATGGACGGGTCACATCCCAAGCTTCACCTGTGGTTGCTGGCTGTGTTCACCTGGCGTGTTGCCCGCTTCGCCGGCGCCAGTCGGACCTCGCTGTGGCGAGTGAGAGTTCTCCAGCTGTAGTACCGACTCTCTGTCGGGCATTGCCCGCATGTCGTAGCCCTATGCGACCAGTGGGCTGTTACTTGGCGGCTTGGTGTGCTGCGTTTCCTGGCTATCTGCCTCACGGTTCCCGGGCTGACCTTGAGCGGCCGATCACTTGCGGTCCTGCATCCTGCATGACCGGTTCAGGCCAGTCTGGCATCTGCAGACTGCTGCCTCCACCCCCTGGCTCAGCCTTCGCATTGCGAAGCCCTGATCAGGGTGATGTCTCTATTGGTGCGTGGTCACTGACTCCCGGCACCTTCACTCTCGGCGGTGCATTGTCTCCTTGCGGGGTGTCTTACAGAGTTACCCCGTACATATGGAATATGTAACGGTGTGGAGAGATAGTCTCTCACTAAGAGAACCAAGGTTACACTGTAACCGTACGATACCGTAAAAGTCCATTTATTTCTCTGCATGTAGGGAGGACTTTTTTCAGAGAACTGGTTCTCAGTAGTTCAGTTCTTTGGATTGTGCTTATCGGTTACTATCACACTTATACAATTAACAGATTTCAGTTGTGTGCCAGAGGAGGAAAACAGTGGTGCATTCTACGGCAGGGATATGAACAATGTTTTGTTTGTTCACCTTTTAACAAAGGGGGAAATCCCTCCAACATGTACAAACATTTGAACACACAGCATGCAATTAATTTGCATGTTAGCAATGTCTTTGATATGCTGCTTAGTGATGGTAAGCCAATGAAAACCCAATAAGAATCGATAAGAGAATCAATAAGGTATTAAATTGCTAAGTGATACTGATATGGGAAAACAGCCCTTACTTGTCGAAGCATGGACTCCACTAGACCCCTGAAAGAGTGCCTTTAGGGCAGGTTGCCCCACTGCATGTTTAAATGCAGATGGGACACGGCCCGTGAGTAATGATAAGTTAATCAATGATAAGAAATGAGGCCCAATTACATTGAACCCATCCTTTAAAATCCGGGATGGGAGGAAATGATGAGCCGAGTTCGAACTTCTCAATTGATCATTCATACTTTTAAAAGTAAAAAGTGAAATTGACTCAAAGTGGTAGAAGTTGGACAGAGATTCACCAGGAGGAAGAGAATTCACTACAGGAAGATGTGGGAGTGAGGTTTTTAGAAGTGAAATCTTCCGTGTAAAATAATTAAAAAATTGCTCACAGAGAGCTGGGGAGCCAAAGTCTAGTTTATCAGGGCAAGGATTGATGGCAGAATTGAAAATTTTAGACAGGGCCGGGGGTTATGGCTATTAGTCGCGATGATGTTGGACAAAAAAGCAGCTTTAGAAGTCTTAACACCATCCTGATATATAGTGCAGCTGCTACGTAAAATTTCGTAAAATGTCTGAAGGCGAGGAAAGAGCCCAGCTGATTTATTTTTTCAAGTGGAGAAAAAATGCCAATGCCATATTGTCTAATATAGTCACCAAATATTTAGAATTTTACAAGGTTGATCTCCTAAAATTAGTGTTATTGTTAATATCTGTGGAGAGTGGAGAGTTGTCATACCCTGAGAGCAGGCAGAACTCTTACACGCACAAACAGTCAGAGACAGGGAAGCAAGAGAGCTAAGGTGGAGAGCAAGAAAAACTGTCAGCAGTATACACACACACACACACACACGATAAAGGTTGATGTGGATCACCCAGCTTTGACAATGTATGGTATGCTGCTTTTCAAGAGGTGGACCCTTGGACTGCCGACCAAATTATGGTCCACAGTACTTTCCAAATTAAATATATACCCAGCAATATAGGCAATAGAGGATTAATGATTTAATGACCTCCAGAAAATCATTATCACCAATCAGAGTGAAAAGAAACACTTGTTCAAAATTACTCAAATGAAATAAAAGGGAGATAAAAGAAAACAAAGGGGCTTATTAAACATGGCTCACATGGAAGTGCTGAAGTGTTTTGCAATTACAAAATTTAAATTAGAATCCCCAAAATTGGACTTTTAGACTGATGAATCACAAAAGGTTAAAGTTAGATGTCATTATATATGATGATACATAGAGGGCGCTCTTTTACTACTTAATAGAGCAGAAGAAACTTGACACCCTAACCCTGTTAAACATAACACATAGGGTTATTTTTCCAAAGTCATGGCTTAATTTTAGTTCTGTAAATCAATTATTATTTATTAATATTTAAAATATTGTAAATGAGAACAAGAAAAAAGAAATCATTTTATATATAAAGCGGGTGGTTCAGTTTCCCTGATGTGAATCAAGCCTAGTTTGAGAATAAAATGGTTATCACTGACATTTATCACACTGACATGAGACACAGACCTTCAAAGTAAAACAGGAAATATAACACAGAGACCTGACACTGAGACAGAGTCATGACTGACCGGAGAGACAGAGGGAACATGAAGCACAGAGAAAAAGGGTAACCACAACACAGGTAAGGTACAGAAACTCCAAGCTTCTTTAAGAATAACCAAGAAGTATAAATCAAACACAAAACACTGGGTCACAGCCAGGACCATGACAGCAATGACAAGAATGCAAAAGACAAACAATGAAAACCTGGAAAGCCAGTTGCCTGGTAATCAAAGGGCCTGCAGCCAATTTAAAATAACACTTCACCTAGAATCCACCCAGTTACAAATAGATCATCAGTTGTAAGAAATTTGAAAAAATTAAAAGCTTATTTGTACTTTACATGTACTACCTGGCATTCTAACACAAAAGCTGACAAAATATTCAGTTTTCCATGCTCAAATAAAGAGACAAAAAAAGGGCATATGACCAAAATAATTTGTTTGTTTGTATGACCAGAGTAAAATGTTGTACCTTGGTATACAACATTGGAATTATATGACAGTTGTTTAGCAGGTCAGATGAACACACTGGGAAATTGCTTCTTTTTAGAGAATCCATCTTAGAATTTGCAAAGATCTAAAATAAAGTGTGTTCTGTGGCCTCAAATATCAGGCCACAGAACACTGATTTAGTTTCTGCTTATTAAATTTCTTATAACCTTCTTGCCATTGGTCTATGTTGAGTCAGTCTTGAGACTGACAGTTCTTAACTTCTTTTTTTAAGCAGAAAACCTGCAGAAACAGGTAACGGGAGTATCATGATCATTTACCTGAAAACTACCATCTAATTTCTTTCCAGTTTAGAACAGAAAATGATCAAAACAAGAAGCAAACAATGGAAAAAATCTATTACACCTTCCTGTGTTTTGGCACGAAAAGCAAGTACCACACAAAAGATCTAACGGCCACAGCATGCAAGACTGAAGGGTGGTTTTTGCAGCGCTTTCCCAACACTTTTGCTTTAAAGACAAAACCAGGAACTAAGAACTCAAATTAATTACAAATTAAAGGTAAGACAAACTAAACAACTGCAAGCAGCTGTAAAGTCAACCACACAGGATAAATACAATGGAAAAGACAAAAGAGAAAACTAGAGCTAAACTAAGTTAGACTCAAACTGAACATAATTCAGCATAAACAGAAATTGGGAGTCCAAAAATACAAAATCCTTGGTCCAAAACCCAGAACAGTGGTTCCCAGAACCCAGAACAGATACAAGATGAAATTGGAAGAGAAGACCAACAAAAACATTAGAGCAGAAGTTATACATATATATGTGAAATTTTCTCTTTGATCAATACAAGAATCTGTATTCCATCACAGAAATGGAAATAGGATTTAAAGTTTACCCCTGATGTCAACCAATTATTTATATAAGTATACAATACAGGGGAGATACAGACTGCCAGTGGGGTCATGTAGTGGTATCTGGATAAATTTGCTGGATAGGATGTCACGGTCCTGGGTCGGTGACCCAGTGTTTTGAGTTTCGTACTTTTACTTTTGATTTTATCATGGATTATGACTGTTTGTGTTTTGGTTTCTGTCCCACATTTCAGGTCTCTATGTTCGGTCTCCCTAGTCTCTTTCAAGTTTACGTGTCATATTTCTCTCCAGTATAGCTAGTTTTCTTTCCAGTCTGCAACTCGCAATAAAGCTGTCCATTTTGAGTTCATCTTGCCTCTGTGAGTCCTGCATTTTGGGTCCTTTTCCCTGCCTGCCTGCACACAGCCATGACATATCTAGTCTTTGATTTTCCATGTTACAAGATACTTTCTACTTCAGCAAATTAAGACAAGGCATCAGGTTTCACTTTAAGCACCATAGCTTAAAGTGAAATTGAATCGACCAAAAAGTAGCTGCCATCTGACTTGACGGGAGTTCAACTGTTTTTTTGCAGGTTGAACAGGTTTCTTTTGTCTGCCCAAACAATGAACGGTAGCGCAGTCCTCTCTAGCCTCTGAACTGACAAAGTTAACTTTACAGCATCGTAGGAAGAAAAGCAATGGTAGCTCACTGCCCAGCATAAACGCAAGGTGCTGTATAAGGGCTTGATTTATTTGTTTGATTTATTTGTTGTGTAATTAATTAAGTAATTATGCCATAGTAATAAGGGAACATTGAAAATGTATAACTCGTTGAGGGGGACGGAGGACCTAAAGGGTTGGGCAATTGAAAGGTTACATTTTTGATATTATTTCTTTTGTTATATTTTAGCTATTATTCTCACATGGAAGTAAACTTAATGGGATAAATTAGGGTTTATGTCGTCTTTTAAAAAAGACAAAAAGGGGAAACTGTTGGGATTTAAATATATAATCTGAATGCTTATCTGCTGATTATATTGTTTTATGTATAAGAGAGGGCCAGCTTTGAGTTTGAGTTAAAAGTACTGACAGGAAACTATGCTTTTGCCAAAATAGGACCTGCAGCCAGAAAGTGAAACTAAGCAGAGTCTTTGATCAAAACTTAAAGTGTGTGTGACGTCTAGAGGAAGTATATAAATGACTAAGCCGCCTGTTTTGCTTCAGACTTTGGCTGACGTGTCTGTGTGTCTGCTGAGTCTCCATATTCTGTAATATATAAAATTAAAGATCATTTTTAGAGTTTGACCACTTTGAGCCTTGTGTCTTTTTTGGCCGTAAAGAATACAAAGAACTGGGATTTAATACGCCTCTGCACAAAAAAGTAAGGAAAGCTCAATTCTCACTGTTTAACCTCTCTCTGTCACTAACCTCGCTGTGTATCAATTCCGCTCTCGCTCCTGTTTCAGACGTTCTGTCCCGGACAGGACTCTCACTGTAAACTTTGATTATGTTATTGTAAATAAACTGATTGTAAACTCGATCGCTTCTGTGCATTGTGTCTGCTTTTGGATCAATTTCTGTGCCGTCTGTGACAAAGTTATCATCTTCCAGGATATAATAAATAGGTAGATAAGTACCTTAAAAAATGTAATCCATAGTGTAATTGGAGTTGTATATACATTGCTACACAACTAATAAATGGCTTAATATCAGTGTTATTCATTTTTAATTCAAAAATTCAGTGTCTAGGAAGTATTAAAATGTATGCTAGTATCCTTTTTTGGAAGTGTTTCTTTTACTCCAATATTGTGACGGATTTGAACATTTGTCAGTGTCATAAATAGCATACAAATCATCATCAGTTTTAATAATAGAGTACTGTTACTTATTTGGAGACCTCTTTATAGTGATGATATGTGTATATCACAGTCACTGCTGACTTCTTTGTCTACTAAACCCCTGAATAACTCACACACCATGAAATATACATATTGTATTCGTTAGTCAGTAGTTAACAGCTATTGTTATTGCAAGCAGCTGACAAACCTTTTAACATGTCAGCAGTCATACTGGTCACAAAATAAAGTAAAAGTTTAGAACTTTAGAAAGCAAATTTAGCGCATTATTACCAGTCCTTTCTTGTGTTGACAACCTTAGGTTGTGTCCACGCCTTCTCTTTCAACATTATTTTCAGTATCAACAAACCAGATGCCTCAGGGCAAAACAGTGACAAGTCACAGTGTAAAAACAGTGATTTGTCTAAGAAGTTTACATCCAATGGTTTCCACATAGTGGAAATGGCAGAGATAAACCCCTAAAATTCCCTACACCTTCCTTTCACCTAAATTTAAAAATGAAAATCTAAATTTTGCAAGAGAGAAAAATATTGCCATTAGTCCCATTTAAGAATAAACGTAAATGGGATAGGTAAGCAAGCATTTCTAAGTGATGTTATTTGTAATGTTTCAGTTGAGAGAAAAATAAATAAATATTAAGCATCATGTGTCTTTTGCAAGCCAGCTGCACTCACATGATTCTCTACTGATCCAAATCAGCTAACACATTATAAGCAAAGATAATAATCTGTATCTTAATTCAAAAATATCATATAACACTACTGTTTTGTAAATATTAAATAAACTGATTTCCAGTGTTTAAGACAAATTAGTTAGTATAACAAATAGTTCTTTTAAATTTTACTTGAAAAAAAACCCCAAACAACTATTTTATTTTTTAATAATTTTATTAAATCTATTTTTCTGGATGATAGAAGCCACTTATAAAGCATATCAATGAAAAAGAAGATATTTTTTTTGCAAACTAAAAAACAAAATGTGACACACTCTGGGCAGAGAGACATCCATAAAGAATGGCTTAATGCTGGATGAGGACAAAAACACACAATTGGTTGAAATAAATACCCAAAGTTTCACCTGAAGACATCAGTGTGAAAAGAAAAAAAAACCCATCACAGTAAGAACAGTGGCAGAGGTCAGAAATAATTGCATCAAAGCAGCAATGACGTTTGTAGGGTTACTGAAGTTGGGCTAGCTGGTATATAATGATGTGCTGTGTGATCGCTAGCGACACAGCTATGTTAGCATAACATAAACACAGTGAAGCTGGAGGATGAACGCTAACTTTTTTCCACTTGATAAAAGTTAATGTGAGGGTTCCCGATGGTTAGCGACAAATATAATCGCATGGCAGGATGCTGTAAGCAGACCAAACTTCAGAGAGGAGAACAACTGAGATAATCCAGCCACAATTCAAGGTTAGTCATTAATATACTGCAACAACATGGGAATAGAGCAGCTACGAGAGAATTCAACATTAATCAATCAATGGTATGGAAGTGGAGGAAGCAAGAAGAATGAGTTGAGTAAAATTTGACTTATCTGACCTGTTTTTTTTTTAAGCTTAATTTGCCTTATTATCCGGTGCACCTTATGTATGAAAACAGACCCGGTCATCAAGCCCACTCAAGAATGGTGCCAATTATTTTAGGGATTGTAACATTTAGTCCTATCAAGTAATCATAACAATAATAACAATAACAATTACAACAACAATAAGAACTCTTATTATTATTATTATTATTATTATTATTATTGAAACACTTTTTCACATTATGCACTGGATATTACACAACGATAAAGGTTCTCCATTTATTTTTTATTACAGTTAGTATGTCCTTTGCATGGTAATACTAGCACAAAGGACACAAAAAATGACATCAGACAATGACATGTGAAGGGGTCCTGCCCAAATATCAATGACACTATCCTCTTGAGGCTGTTTTGGCAGCATTATTTAGACAACTTATGTTGGGTTTTCTATTACTTTGTTACTTTTTCATTTGTGTTCTTAGTAGCCTCAATGAATGGTCAGTGTTAGTATTTGTAGCTCCCATGTTGCATAGTGTTTTAGAGTTAGAGGTTTTAAAGATAGGCGATTGTGGCTCAAGAGTTGGGAATGCCTTGTAATCGGAAGGTTGCCAGTTCGAGCCCCAGCTTGGACAGTCTCGGTCGTTGTGTCCTTGGGCAAGACACTTAGCCTGTTGCCTACTGGTGGTGGTCAGAGGGCCCGGTGGCACCAGTGTCCGGCAGCCTCGCCTCTGTCAGTGCGCCCCAGAGTGGCTGTGGCTACAATGTAGCTTGCCATCACCAGTGTGTGAATGTGTGCGTGAATGGGTGGATGACTGGTTGTGTAAAGCGCTTTGGGGTCCTTAGGGACTAGTAAAAGCGCTATACAAATACAGGCCATTTACCATATGACCATATATGAGGGTGGAATCTTAAGTTTTCAGCTAATAATAAAGAACCTCTAGTAAGAGTTATGCGTTAAATGTTATGGTGTAAAACATGGACTCAAATATCAGCTGTATTGTGCTGAGTAAGAGGCTAATAGAATATATATTTAAAGGTATTTATGTATATCTATGTGTGTTTGCATGTGTGTCGGTTTTGTGGGTTGTCATAATAAAATAAAATTTAGTGCCACGACTTCTCTGTGTGGCAATGCACAAGTCAGACACAACCTCTATAGTTATTTGCACATAGTCAACAACCACTCCCTCCCTCCCTCCCTCTCCCACTGAACAGTTGCTCATTACTTTGAGAGCTACATGGATAGCTTAATAGATATATCCTACAAGTTCTTCTTGACTCATATTCCTGGTTTTTTAATGTGTTTTTGGTAAGATGCATTAAATTTACACTCTGTGTTATCTCACACTAATCTGTAGCGCACCTCTGAAGTGTGTTTGCATTTATTTAGTATGTATTTCCCAGATTTCTTTTTTCCTATTTTTTTTCTAACAGTTTAGCAATTGATCTTGTTCTGCCTCAAAGAGTGGCCTAATATTGTGTAGTCAAATTCTTCAGAAGCAAATGGGATAATTTTAATGAGTGCCATTTTGAGTTGTTTTGCTTTTTAATCAATGTGTTGTTTTTGTTGCTATGTTACTTCATTTTAGGTTAATCAGCACCAGAACCACAATGAAAGTTTAACTGAACAGGAGTTTTTCAACAGCAACAGAGGTAAGCAGAGAAAACAATGAGATAAACAGTTCATGCAAATGCAGAATCTGACCAAGATCTGGAAATATTTTGTACTGTGTGTTTTCCGTTCTGTTGGGTGTCATACTGTTTTATTCAACTTCAAACAACAGATGTTGTTACTTACATGAACTAATAATGTGGGAGGTGATTTATGCTGGTAAATGCTATCTGTTCAAATGCCATGAATATAAGTGGACACTAACCAACTTATGCTTATCCGATTTTGTGCATTCCAGTGCAATGCTGTTAATATGCTGCAAACTATAAATATTTATAAGTAAAGAGCTATTGTTTCTGTTACTGTATTCTAAAGGCTTAGTCCTATTTTTCACATTCACACATGTATTTGTTCTCAGATTGGAAATCTGCCAAGATGTATTTCAAATGGCGAAGATCCAGAGTTAGCATTTTCCCGCTACTGAGTATCACAGCAATTGTTTTGGTCTCCAATCTTTTATGGAGTTTTTCTGGATATACCTTCTGTCATCACGAGCCGAGTCTTTGTGGCTGTCAGAAATGTCTAAGAGACAGTGATCCTTGGTTTAATGACATCATCAGTGAAGCTCCTGAACCCTTTATGTCAAAGAAACATATACCTTCAGAGGAAGATTTCCTCTGGTGGAAGGTAAATAACAAAAAAAATCAACATATCACTTTTTTGGCTTCTGTGGTGATGTTAAAGGTATTATTATTATTATTAAAGAGCAGTATATTCAAGTATGTCATGACATTTAACAACATATTGCTGCTGTTAAATGACACGGTCTACCGCCATCCAAAAAACAAGCACAAATATTTCTCTATTGTGTAAGTAAACAAACTACACAAGTTTAAAGCACCTTGTACTATCCATCTTTTATTCTTTTAAATATACTGCACTCTTCACCCTACTGTATTTCTACCTGAAGAATGGTAAAATCCTTACCATTTACTGGCAATGACAAGTTCTGGAAAACTTTTTTAGTTCCTTTAGTGAAAGTCGCAATATCACAATATGAAAGCGCCTCCCTACGCATAAAACTGGATCATTTGCATTTTTTTTAAAGGGCCAGATTTACTAAATGGGGCAAAAAAGCATGTGAGCGAATTCCCACTCATCAGTAAGACAATCAGTAAGGCAATTGTTTTGGTCTGCAACCTTTTATGGAGTTTTTCTGGATATAACTTCTGTCAAAAGAAATGGCTTAATATGGCAATGAGAATTTTTTTGTTTCTCTCAAGAAAGGGGTAGCGTTCAGGCCCAGGGGTTGAGGTTCTCACTAATGATAACTTAGAGCTCTGAGGTAAAACTGTGACTCTATCTGAATTGAAAGACAAAAAATATTATTTGAATCTACAGTATATGTTTGTGTAAGTACTGTTCATAATCTATCATTGCATAAATGTGCACAACTCATATGCTTGAAGAAACTTACAGATTAATGCTGATGTTGTATCTTGCAGATCAGTCTTAAACTTTTAAGAACAATTCTAAATAGGGCTGTGCGATATGACCAAAATCTCATATCCCGATATAAGAATTCTATCGTCCCGATAACGATATAAATCACAAAAATGTGACATTTTCTGTAACTTCTGTGAATCTCGGGCAGCTCAACTTGCGGGAAGTGTTTCCAGCTGCGCGTCATGTAGCTGGAGTCGAGTGTTTTAACCGATGCACGAAACTATACATTTTTAGACATAAGTTGTAACGGCCGCCGTTTTCTTTGTGAGTATTTATTACACGGCGTGCTGCGGGTAAAAAGCCTGTTCTACCGTTTGAGTCTAAGGTTTATTTTTTAGCACCTGGCGGCTCTTTTTTACTTCTCATGCGTAAATAATCTGCTTTTTCACGTGGTTCAGTTTATTTTGAAAAGTCTCAACAGGATCTTGAGTTTTATTGTGAAAGGTTTATGTGGAACATAAACAAGCGGACACGCGATGGTGTTACCGTCGTTGTTGCTAACCACAACGCATAAAAACAGGTGCTTGTCCGCCTGTACTGTGGTTATATTAAATATAAGAGAAAGAGAGATCTTTAAGAAATTAATATAGCCACTACAGTGACCATCAAAACAATGAAAAAAATTATTGCTGTAAATAGTTCATTTTGCGACACCACGAAACAAACGATAGCGTAAAATGAAACAATAGACGTTTTTATATCGTCATCCGATATATATCGTTATATCGAACAGCCCTAATTCTAAATATCAAATGAAAGTACTGAAATAAACTTCAGGCCTAATAAGATTTTTGCCTAAATCAGTCTACATTTTTTACTCTTGAGCTTCAGTGATCTTTCACAGTTGTTGTAAATGGCGCATCATAATATTGATGCTGATATGGAAAAAGTCAAAGGGGTGGGCATTTAGACAAGATCTAACTGTGAGCTGTGAGCTTAATCAAGAGGAGTGTATGTTTGAAAGGATCTTTCCCAGACTTACTGGTGACTCATGAACTTGTAATCATTGGGAAATTCTATAATATTTTTGTTCTGTGGGGAAGTTTGATTTTTTTTCAATAACTTTCTCCTCTTTGTCAGAACTTACAGGGGAGAAGACTTCAAAACTTGACTTTCTACAATGAAACTCTAGAGAGGCTATTTCAGACAATAACACCAGTTGCAGATATTGGAGAACCTCGTCCTGATCACTGCAGGAGTTGCGCCGTGGTGGGGAATTCTGGAAATTTGAGAAGATCGCATTATGGACCTCTGATTGATTCCCATGATATCGTAATAAGGTAATAATCATTTAACACAAACATAAAATCTAATGTAAACAATGTTCTTGCGAGACAAAAAATATAATATAATATAGTATAATATAATATAAGTCTATGTATATTTATGTATCTAAAGTATGTGCTAAATATGTATCCTTCTGTATAATTTAGAATGAATCGGGGGCGTACCAAAGGCTATGAAACAGATGTTGGAACCAAAACAACTCATCATGTCATGTATCCAGAGAGTTCTATTAGACTGGACAATACCACTCATCTCTTGTTTTTTCCTTTCAAAACAAGTGACTTTTTGTGGCTCATGAAGGACTTAAATCAAGGGTAGGCTAAAAGGGCTACTGTCTTAAAACCTATGTTGCTAGAAATTGTATAACTGTTTTGTTCTGAATAGCAGATTTTAACTGCTTTGCAATATAGTTTCAGCTAATTGTAAGGAAAAATGCAGTCTAGTTTTTTTTTGTTTTGTTGTTAGAACAACCAAATTAAACAAAACAGTTTTTGAGACAACCCATCAGATGTCAGCCATTCTTTTTTAAACAGCAAAAAGTGCAGAAAGTTATATGAATTGTTATAAGAACAACTTAATCTTTTGTTGTGATGTGCTAGTCTTAGGTAATTATTAGCATTTATTTATGTAATCAGTTCATTTCATCTTTTCAACAGGAAAAATGGTGCTACAAAATTAAAGAAGATAACTAACAAAGATTTGGTGAGTATTTTAGGTTTACATGAACAAAACTGGCATATAATGATATCTAAGAAGTATAATAATAAGTAATAAATTTAAGCTACCATTAATTCAGGCAGGCGACAAAGTCAGCTGATTTTACACACTGAACTGGATAATCTCATATACAGTAGGTTTTACTATTAACCTGATTTAGCATATCCACTATTGCTACAGATGTGCAAGCCATTTCACAAGCACCTCAGCTTTTTCTTTGTTGCAGTATTTACTGTTTACTCTGCTCTGTATTGGGTATTGTTATGGTTTTCCCAATCTCTCATACTTGGCATTTATGTGCCTGGAAGGTCATGCAGGTCAATAGTCAAAGCCATACCACCAAAAACAAATACTGGCTTCTCTTAGCTACAGTGGTGCTAATTTAAAGTATTTTGTGAATTCATTGCAGAAATTAATAGTTCATAGAACTCAGATTTAAGGCTATGTCTGATTCATAATAGATCTGGATCCTCCATCCGGCTTTCATGAAATATGTTCATCAAGAATGGCTGGGAAAGAAGGGTGCTTATCCATCCACTGGCTTTCTTGCTGTGGTTCTCAGCCTAGTGATGTGTGATGAGGTATGTTCACTTTAAACAATTTGTACATTATGCATCTGACTGACAGTGGTGGTAGTTAAACACTGAGAAACACTGATTTACCAGCAAAGTTGAGAAAAGTCTGCCTTAGATGACTACATGACTAAAACAGAAATGTATCTATGGTTATTTCAAGAAGAGTCAAGAAGAGTGGACATCTGATGGTTGACACATTTACCTCCAAACCAAAGGCAGCAACTACTCTAGCTAAAGACACATCCTCTTTTAGGGTTGTGTTTAAAGGTGCTACCATGAAGGATATCAAGTGTTAAAAGTTTTGCCAAACCAAACATGTAGAGCCTACCCGCTTGTGTCAAAAGAGCAGCTGAAAGTAGTTTTACATAACTCTTGGCTAGCAATGTGTAAAAATTCCATACTTGGTATTGATTCAATGCCAAGTACAGGGCCAGTGTTGGAGTCAAACAGATTCAACAATTAGTTTTAACTTGGCAAGAACAGTGTAACATGATTTTTGAGCTGAATGTGTTTGTTTGCCTGAAAAGCAATTTTTGTGTCAGCTTCTGTTTAAATGGGCGAATTTGGTCGTTGTGTCCTTGGGGAAGACACTTCACCCGTTGCCTACTGGTGGTGGTCAAAGGGCCTGGTGGCGCCAGTGTCCGGCAGCCTCGCCTCTGTCAGTGTGCCCCAGGGTGGCTGTGGCTACAATGTAGCTGCCATCACCAGTGTGTGAATGTGTGTGTGAATGGGTGGATGACTGAATGTGTGAAGCGCTTTGGGGCCCTTAGGGACTAGTAAAGCGCTATGCAAATACAGGCCATTTACCATTTAAATGTATTATATAAATAAAATTAAGTTGACATTTAAAAATCAAGGGTTACTACATTGAGAAATTTCCTTAGTTTATGTTTGATGTACAGTGTGGGCCATTTATATGGATACACCATAATAAAATGGGAATGGTTGGTGATATTAAAGTCCTGTTTGTGGCACATTAGTATATGTGAGGGGGCAAACTCCTCAAGATGGGTGGTGACCATGGTGGCCATTTAGAAGTCAGCCATCTTCATCATATTCAACAACCTACGCATGTTATTATATGAATTGTGCCCTTTAATAAAACCCGTTTGGTCCTCATTAATAAGCGAGGGGAGTGAAAACTCCAGACGTTTTACTAATATCTTGGAAAGGATTTTTAGATCCACATTCAACAAAGAGATTGGCCTATAGGAGGCACAATCTTCAGGTGGCTTGCCCTTTTTAAGTATAAGGGATATATTGGCTTCCCTTAAAGAATTGGGCAAGAGACCCTTTTTAAAGGAGTCATTGTACATGTTCAGCAGCGGGCCAGCTAAAATTTCTCTGAATTCTTTATAAAACTCGGCACATAGTCCGTCTGGTCCCGTTACTTTGCCAGCCTTCAGCTCTTTAATGACGTCTAATACCTCCTGTTTTGATATGGGAAAGTCCAATTTGAGGTTCTGGTCTTCAGACACCCTGGGAAGGTTAAGAGGGGCAAAAAATACATCCAATAGGTCTGCTGTATTTGTCTGAATTTGCGGTTTATAAAGGTCTTCGTAGAAATTTCTAAATATATTATTAATACTGGTGTTGTCAAAAAACTGTTTACCATTTACATCTTGGATTGAAGTGATGTTCTGAGAGTCTGATTTCTTCTTAGTCAGGTAGGCTAAGTACTTCCCAGGTTTGTCACCATGTTCATATAACCTTTGCCTAGCAAATCTAATTTTAGTCTCTGCATCTTTTGTCAGTAGACAGTCTAATGCTGAACGTAGAGCATAAATCTCTTTGAGTTTACCCGTAGAAGGTTTTTTAAGATAATCTCCTTCTGCGTGTTTTAGCTTGGATTCTAAAACCTTCCTTTGCTCTGCTTGTCTACGCTTTCTACCTTTAGTATATGAAATAATGAGACCTCTTGAGTAGGCCTTTAATGTCTCCCAGAGTAACGACGAGTTATCCGTGGAGGGTGTATTAATTAACAAGAACTGTCCAAGTTCCTCTGTGAGGTAGCCTGTCAATCCTAGATCGTACAGGATAGAGGGGTCAAAGTGCCAATGTCTATCCTGGGGGGCCGGATTCCTGACGTTACAATGAAGGAAAACTGCTGCATGGTCTGATATAACTATGTTACCAATCGAGCTAAACGTAACTGATGGCAAAATAAGGTTTGGGACAAAGAAGTAGTCAATTCTTGTATAACAAGTATGTACTTTAGAGAAAAAGGTAAATTCCTTATGTGCAGAATGCTGTGCCCTCCATACGTCAACATAATCCAATTCCCTACATAAGGTAATGAGGGTCTTTACCTTATGTATTTCATCCCTTTCACTGCCCGTCGCAGTGTCAGACACTACAACTTTCCTTCGTGGCATGTTGTCGGACTGTTTCAAAAAGTAGTCGCTGATGCTCATCCCAGACTTACAAATAGTCAATATCTGTATTTTAAGTTTAACTGCAGGTTATCAGTGTAAAATCAATGAACTGGCGTGCTAGCACTCTCAGGTGCAACCTTACTTCAAGCCGCCATCTTGGTTTCCCCGAAGGCTGAAGATTTAACAAAAGTGGAAGTGCATATGAGAGAAGGATGCAACCTACAACAACAATGTTCAGTGGCTAGTGGAGCTAAGATCCCAGCAACAGAAATTGTGAAAGCTGTACTTAGTGTATTCAATAGAGATGTAGTGAACAACAATACAGGCAAACTTCAAGCCAGTTGCACAAGTTTTATCAAATGTGCCATTTACCAATGAGATGCTCTGTCCCCGCTGCTGTTCTGCATAAGCTCCAACCCCCTTAGCCAGTTCATTAACAAGCCTGGCTATGGAAACCAACTACAGAATAGTGCAACTGTTATTCAACAACTCAATCTGGATGACATCAAGCTGTATGTAGCCTTTGCCAAACCAAATTGTTTATTTTGATTACTGAAAAAGCGATCTCAGGTCATTATGTTCTTAAATGTTCAAAAGCATATTAATAGAAATGCAGAGAGAAACTATTTAAAATGTGTTAAAATAAGTTATATAATTTACCCTTTAAGTGGAAAAGTTTGGAATGCATGTGTTTAATGTATGTGATGTGTGTTCTTTAGACTCACTGCCTTCTTATTTACATTTTGAAGTGTCCTTTATTATATTGTTTAATTTTATAGGCACACACCCTCTAGCAGATCATTACATGAAGGAACCTTTTAAAAACAAGAGCGTCTATGCTCACAGGTGTACACACGGGTGCTCACACACACAAACTACACCCTTTTTGGCTGCTACCTCAAAGCGCACTGTGCGCTGTCGATATTACGTGCTGCACAATAATGTTTAATATTTAGTATTTACTGTTATATTCCCATATATCATCGTGATGTTGTTTATTGTATTGCTCTCGTTTTCTTCGGCTTGTTTTCTTTTCTTTCTCAACAGTTGATCCAGGTGATTGATATATGTATTTTCTTTGTCTGCTTATTTAGTTGTTTTTTGTTTTTTTGCCCTTTATCCCCGTCCCTCTTCTCTGCTGTTTTTTCCCCCTCTTCCTTTCTCCCTTTTCTTTTCCTCATTCAAGTCTGTCCCGTATCTAGCAAGTGAAAATAAAAAATAAATAAAATAAACAATAAAAGGTGAATCAAATAGACCATTACGGCAAGACTGGGATGGTCAATTTGGTAAAGTAAATCCGTTTCTTTCTTAACCTTTAGACAATAATTCTGATGGCAAAAGAACCAAACGGGAAAGGGAAAAAAAAAAAAAAAAAGCATTTATAGGCATGTAATAAAGCTCGTGTGCCCCCAGCCAATCCATAAGAGTTTTAGGTAAAGGGGTGGGATTTGGCGGGGGCTGTGGGGTCTACTGTGTGTGTGAGAAGGAGGAGAGATAAGCTCTACTATCGAGTGGACATTTGTGTCTGTAAACTAGCAACATGCTGTTACTTTCATGGTTGAAAGTACCTCATATGTGGAGCTGTTGTAACCTACCAAGAGGAGGAGGAGACAGACGTTTTACCAGTGTGATGGAAGCAAAGCTCGTATGGTCTCTTCTGCTGATTTGAGTTGTGGATTTAGTGTGACTGTGGATTTTGTGTGTCGTGGCTGAACCCTGCTGGCAGCCTTGATGCCCTTTTTCCCACCTGTCTCTTTGAATTGTCAGAAGCTCTGAATATCGATGTTGGCATGTGCCTTTTATTTTATTGGTTGTTTACAAGTGAAGCGGCCACAATGCACCCCAGCCATGATTTAGGCCTGCAACAAGGGTTTTATTTTTAAGAACGTCTGGGACTGAGTGTGCGTGGGCTACCCTCCCCCTAAGATTTTCTGGAGGAGGACAGACATTTGCTTAGACCTCTTAAAGATGTTGAAGAAGCAAGCTCCTTTAAGCAATTACTTTGGTGTTCCTCCACTTCCAAAGAAATGTCAGAAGGAGTCCGAACCCGCAAAAGAAGCGCATATTCTCGGAAAAGTGGTTGCAGGAGGTGAGCTGGCTTCAAACAAATGATGAACGCACAGAGAAGTGGTGCAGAATATGCCGTGAAAATCCCACTCTAGCGGACAAAAACAGTGCCTTTTATATGTACGCAAACGCGCGTTGCAACTTCTTATTTGGTGCACGTCTTTTATTTTGACAGCGCATGCGCACCTGCGGACCACTTATGTGCACCCCGGATCATAGTGAATGAAATGTAGTGAACACCACTTTATCAGTTCTACATATTAATTTACCACTAAACTCAAAAGTTTTTACTTTATTTCGTTTTTTCTTTTTACTGGGAATCACTCACTAAATTGAAGTGCATTTCAAATTATATGCTTGTCTTGTAGCTTGTTGATTCATATTTTGGGTTACAAGCATGAACAAGAGAATATCAAAAGCAAATTACACCTTTGAGACCCAGGCCCCACTCACAGCTACATGAGACAGGTGTTACATGTATGCCAGGAGTGACATCAATTCTCTTGGATGTACAACAATGACATTGGAATGTCATTCAGACTGAAGAACTGTTGTCAGATGGTAATAAAGAGAGGGAAACTACTCAGAACCGAGGGAATTGCACTACCAGAACATTGTAGACACTGAGGATAGCCACAAGTACCAGGGACTTCAACAGGCAAATAGGAACCATGAAGAGGCCACTGGAAAAGCTGCAACTCAGCCACCTGAGACATTGTCCTAAGAAGGGAAGGTGACCAAGGTCTAGTGAGTGTCAGAACCACTGACTAGGATGAAACAAAAGATCCATGAGTACATCAGCAAGATAGAAACAACATATTGGTTAGTTATACCAAGTGATAGCAACCTCAGGAAAAGGGAACACGAGAAGCTTGAGATATACCTAGGGCTGAGAAAGGACCTTGAGAA
The DNA here is from genome assembly GCF_056152115.1 of Neolamprologus brichardi. NCBI lineage: Eukaryota > Metazoa > Chordata > Actinopteri > Cichliformes > Cichlidae > Neolamprologus > Neolamprologus brichardi. The sequence continues at coordinate 27,869,472 of NC_142124.1, read as the reverse complement.
GATCTGGTAATTTAAGGCAACACAACAGTGATTCAGTGGTAATTGGAACATTGACCCCCAAAGTGGGCAAGTGGCCTCAGTGTCATGAACTCGCTGTGTGCAGGCAGGAATAGGACCCAAAAGCAGACTCCCAGAAGCAGGAAGTGAACCCCAAAAACACGGATTTATTGCTGGAAAAAGGAAAAATCGTACAGAACTAAACTGGGGAATTCTAATAATCATTCACACAGGGAAACACAGGGAGAGTCACAAAGCTATGAGGACACGGAACTGAGGGAGACGCGGACATAAATACACAGACGGATCATGAGGGAAGTGAGAACACATGGGAAGCACAGCTGACATGAATGACCATAAAGAGACAGGGGAAGAGCAAACACAACATAACGCACACTGACGGGAGACTATCAAAGTATGGAGGAGAGGCAACCGAGAGGGAGCGAGGGAGAGAGAGAGCAAAAATGATGGACTAGGGAAATATGAAGGAATAAAACACAAGGAGGGGAAACAAGACACAAGGACTCACACTGTATAAACACACACACTCAGGTGAGACAGAGGACAAAGACACAAGGGGAGATCTAATAAACCATACTAAACAGAATAAGCTAGGAACCATAGAATACAAGTGAACTCAAAAATAATACAGAATGACCAAAAATGCACAACGCCCCCCCCCCCCCCCCCCCCCCAAAAAAAAAAACAACAAACAAACAAAAAAACAAACAAACAAAAAAACTGGGTCAAAAGGACCCAGAAACATGACACTTGGGGGATCCCAGAACTGAGAAGTGATTATCAATGATTATCAGTCATGTTCCAGTGTGGAATCTGGCTGTACCACTCAAGGACATTTACAAAGTGGTCAAGAAGTCACTTTTTTGTTATCTTGGTTGCATGCTTAGGGTTGTTGTACTGTTAGAAGAACCTTCACTCCAGTGAGTGCTCTCATTAATGCTAAAACTGTCAGTGAAGATACTACCCATCCCTATTCCTTTTGCAGAATCCCTGTCATCACAGCATTTATGCATAAAGTGCTCTATGGGCACTCTATGGTCCTCAATAGGACATGGAGATAACGATTTCTTTTAAGAATGCTATTAGTTAATGAATAAATTAACTGAATGAATGAATAAATAAATAAATACAATGCTCCTAGTGGAAACAATACATTAAATCTTTACTTCAATTTTTTTCCCCAGGTCACTATCTTTGGGTTTGGAGCAGACAGCGGGGGAAGCTGGAGCCATTACTTTGAAATCTTCAGAAACAAAAAATTTAAAACAGGAGGCCATCCAGGAGCAATCGAATATAAAATGATAGAGAAATTACACAAAAAGAAGACAGTTGTTTTTTTTAAAGGATGGTAATTTCTTTTTCATGTTTTCATTTCTGTCTTTATCAGTTGCAAATCATCTAACCAAAGACCTGTGTTATAAAAATGAATAAGTGATGGTAATGGCCCTCCCCCTTCAAAATAAATACCACTATATACTAACTTTATCTATATTTGACTTTATCACTAGTAATCTTATATACATGGGCCGATGGTAATTTTTTGTTTTAAATGGGCCGATGTTTTGTTGTTGTTGTTGTCTTTTTTTCTTTACGGTGTAAACAGTGAAAGGTGGCGGATTGGACAGATGCTGGCAGACGTGTAAAAATAACTCAATTGTTTGGTAGTGGCTATGGTGGAGCTTTCACAGATTCAGTAAAATTAGCAAGTGGTGGAGGCCAGCAGGTGGATGGGGGAAAGGGGAGGCGGAGGTGGAGAGACCCATGGCAGCCGCCGGTCCGACTGTCAGGTGAAATGAGCTTCAGGTTAGAAGTTATGACCTGCAGTCTATCTGGGTCAGATATAAACCAAGTTTAGGTGTAGTTTATTTTCGTTGTGCTAACTTTTTACAGTCAGTTACAATAACTCGTACTGTGTACTAGCTAGCATGACAGAGTTTCTATACAGTTGGGTGGGTGCTATATGTTACTGGTGAACTTTATTTTATTCATATGGTTAATTAGTAGAGTTGCCTACCATCCTGTAAAAAACGGAATCCTCTGGTATTCAGAGTTAATATTACGCGGTTCGTATTGAGCTGAAAATAAATGCGATTTGTCCCGTACTTCAGCTACAATAAAGAAAAAGACAAAAAGCTGGAGTTATTCTGTGTCTTTACGCTGTCAGCTGCCTCTTCTTCTCTCATTCTCCCCCCTCCCTCTCCTGCTGCTACTTCAATCATGAAACTGATCAATGATGAATAGAATTTATTTAATATTACTTTCTAGTATCAGCTGATGTTTGTTGGAGCCATAAAAGCTGCTGGTCATGATATCGGTTTGGTTATCTGGTGAGAGGGAAACATGAAGATGAAACCAGGAGATGTCCTTACTGAATCATCAGAGCTGAACAGGTGATGGAGAAACTGGTTTACCTTTTAGGTGACATGAATGGGTTGAAGGAAAGCCATGAACTGTTTCTGAGAGACAACTTACACCAGGATCCTTTTCTATGTAGCTGACAGCTGGTAACTGTGCAGGGCCGGGTCTAGCAAAGTTTTGCCATGGGGCCAGGTAGAGCATTAACCGGAGGGGGGCACAAAGAAATACTTTTCTTTCTTATTCTCATTTAAAATTTCTAGCTTTTAACAAATAGTTATCCGAATCTTACAACCAAAGTCTTCATCTGATGTCAAATTTATAGAAATCCATTATTGTACATAGTAAGTTTTTTTCAGGGTCCCAACATACTTTCTTCAGAAGAAAGTACTGTACATGATGCCAGTATTTTCCCACATTTTCTAGATACTGTACTAGTACTTTCTGTAAAATGCCATCAAAAAGTCAGTTAAGTTTTATTCTTTCTCACCTGTCTTTCTGTCTCCTTTCACTTTTAAAAGGTTGCCATGTTAGAAAAAATATTTTGCCCTGCCATGCTGTTTATTGATGTGGCAAATGAATGGTTTATGAAAATATCACTAAATCTGTCATTTATTATTTTTGATATTCAGTAATGATCATGTCTCACCTCTAGTCTTCTCTGTCTTAATGTCAGGTTTTCACCATATGTTGTAGATAGTTCAGGAAGTTAACTCAACCAAGCAGCCTTTGGGTTTCGGCCAAGTACTGTTTAGAATACCAGAATAGGGAGGATGGTGTAGGTTTAAGTTTATTAGATTGATACATATGTACCAACAAGACAGTGTACATCACTGTCACAACGACGTTTGTTTTCATTCAAAGGCTTTAGGGTTTTTCCTATAATACCTGGTGGGCCGGTCTCTACTCAAAATGCCTGGGCTGATTTTTTGTCCCAGTCCAGCCCTGCTTATATATATATATATATATATATATATATATATATATATACATTTTGCCTCCAAAATAATAGAAACTACAATGCAAAATCCAAAGTGCAGTCATAATCCCCTGTAACTTGTTCATGAAAAAAAAAAAAAGAAAAGTATAGCTGTTTGTTGCTAAAGGGTTATTGAATACATTTGGTAGTCATACTGGATACCTTTCAAGTATACCTTTCAAGACAAGTCATACCTTTCCATGATAAAGATTGAACAAGTCTTTAAATAAACAGATGTGCTTGAGAGCAGTGTGTTTGATTTGTGTTCTTTTTGGGAATGCTAATTTTCCGTCGATCCATTCTCACTTATCCTTATCAGGGTTGTGGGGGAGTTGGAGCATATGCCAGTTATCATAGGACAAGAAGCTGGGTTAACCCTGGACAGATTGCCAGTCTGTCACAGGGCTATCAAAGAGGAACAGATAACAGTTTGCACTCACTTTCACACCTATGGGCAAATTAGAATCACCAGTTAACCTAACCCCACTATGTATATCTTTGGGCTGTGGGAGGAAGCCAGAATACCCAAAGAGAACCCAGGCAAAAACATGCACGAAAAGCCCCAGCTGGATGATGGAATACATATTAGCCACCCATCTTAATCGTTTCTGACATAGATGTACCCTGGAATGTACTTTATATATTTAAGTCACTTAAATTATTAGTTATTTTAGTTATTTTGTATAAGAAAATTGTGTTTGTTGCTTTTATGTATGTGTGATTATTTGTTATTGCTCAGCTTGTAAGATAACATAGTCATTGCCTCATAACAAGTTAACAATAGAAGGAACATGTTCTCATTTCACCTACCGATAATGATAAATGTGGGGGAAGCATATGGACCTTACTTCCAAAGATGAATCTGGGAAGTATTAACATAATGCCTTCAGTAGGGTACAACACTAAAAATGTTTATTTTTATAACGCTTTTCAACATATGGTTACACTGTACAGCCTAAAATGTACACCTGAACAATGAAAAGCAATATACTGTATTTTCGCGACTATAAGGCGCACATAAAAGTCTTAGATTTTCTTCAAAAAATGTGGTGCACCCTATAGTGCAGTGCACCCTGTGTGTGTTGTTGTTATAAGACGTAGTAGAGAACACCATGAGAATGCTAAAGGGGGAAGTGTGGGCGTTGATTGTATATAAAAGAACAGGTATGTGCGTTATGCAGAACATCGTTGTTTTAACAACCCTGAAAATGGCAAAGAGACACGCTTATGAAGCACAGTTTAAACTGAAGGCCATCAGCTATGCGGAGGAACATGGAAATTGAGCAACTGCAAGAGAATTTAAGATTAATGAATCGATTGTTCGCAAGTGGAGGAAGCTGGAAAACGAGCTCCGACAGGTCAAGAAGACGCAGCTGAGTTTCCGCGGACATAAGGCGAGGTGGCCCGAGTTGGGGGAAAGACTCGAGCAGTGGATCATCGAGCAAAGAACGAGTGGGAGAAGCGTTTCGACGGTCACCATTCGACTAAAAGCAGTAACGCTAGCAGAAGAAATGAAAATTGAACATTTCCAAGGAGGTCCGTCTTGGTGCTTTCGTTTCATGAAACGGTGCGATTTTTCCATCCGGACCAGGACTATGGTAGCGCAGCGGATTATAATGAAAAGTTGGCCATCTTCCGCTCCTACTGCAGCAAACACATCGCCGACAAACACATCCAGCCCAGCCACATCACTAACATGGACGAGGTGCCGCTCACTTTCGACATCCCGGTGAGTCACACTGTGGAGAAGAAGGGGACCAGCACGATAGCGATACGCACAACGGGGCACAAAAAGTCTTCTTTACTGTTGGGCTTGGCTGCCATGCTAATGGACAGAAACTGCCGCCTATGGTGATTTTTAAGAGAAAGACTTTGCCTAAAGAGAAGTTTCCAGCAGGAGTCATCATTAAGGCAGATGAAAAGGGCTGGATAAATGAGGAAATTATGAAAGAGTGGCTGAGGGAGGTGTATGTAAGGAGACCAGGTGGTTTTTTCCAAGCATCACCATCGCTGTTGATCTGTGACTCTATGCGTGCCCATATCACAGCTGATGTGAAAAAACAAGTGAAGCAAATTAACTCTGAGCTTGCTGTCATTCCGGGAGGCCTGACAAAGGAACTCCAACGGCTGGACATCGGTGTGAACCGGCCGTTCAAAGTAAGGCTGCGAGCGGCATGGGAGCAATGGATGACCGATGGAGACCACAGTTTCACTAAGAGTGGAAGGCCCAGCCCCTCCTATATTTTTATGTATGTGGCCCTCAGTGAAAAAAGTTTGGACACCCCTGGTGTAGACCAAAATACTAAATTTCGCTCTACAAGGACCTGATATCCACTTACGAGGACATTACACTGCCACTGTTCTATCGAAGTGAATTTCCTCTTATGTGGTATTATTTTTTCTCTGAAACAAAAATCAGGTAAAAAAAATCTGGTAATTCTTGGATTTTACATTCAGGTCGCAATCAGCCCAAATAGCAAAGAGAAATTAAAAATGCATGCCATGAAAGACTTTGGGTCTTAGGAGGATAGTGTATATACACTATGTTGTAGCCTTTATAGGTATTCAACACTGGACCATAAACAAATCTTTTCCTTTACAGTTTGGATGGTACAAGTCAAACAAAAAAATTTAAGTGAAATGCAGAGCTTTTACTGTTGGGGTGCCTGGGTTGTCGACCCAGAGTTTTCAGTTTTACATTATTATTGAACTTTGATATTATTTATAATTTCTAGTCTTTTGGTTCCTTAGAGTTCTCTGTCCTATGGTTTATGTCTCTGTGTTCCATAGTTGCTGTCTCCCCTGTCAGCTGTATGCCCCTGTGAAGTCCACGTCTCTGTGTTATGTTTCCTATTTTACTTTGAACGTCCGTGTCTCATGTTAATCTGGTTTTGCTTCCCTTGTCTTGTTAGCCCTGATTTGTCCCAGCTGTGTTTCCCACCTGTCTCCCATTCCCTGATTGCTCACTCTGTGTATTTAAGCCCTGTGTTTTCTTCGGTCTGTGTCGCGATCTCCCTCATCCCACACTGTGTGGTCCATTTGCCAGCCTGCCTGTTTAGTTTACTGGTATTTTCAGATTAGTTATTTTATCTTCAGCAATAAAGCTGTTTTTGGAATACACTTTTTGCCTCCTGGAGTCCGCACATTGGGTCCTTCTCTCCTGCTGCACACATCACATGACAGAAGTACAGAACATGGACCCAGCAGACTCGGCTTGGTATCAGCAGTTCGCAGTTTGTGCCTTCCCCAAGGAGAGGGTGAGGCAGGAGGCTAAGCATGGGCAGGAGCTCGAGTCAGCCTTCTACGGGTGTTGTTTGGCTCGGGGAGGGCCCCCCCCGATTATAAACTCACCTCAGAGACTTTTGGAATTTCATTTCTGAATGAAGAATTGTCAGGGGTTGTGTGTGGAGGCGAGGAAGAAAGAACCCAAACGCAGGACTTGCAGGTAGGTGAGGACTGGTGTTTTATTGTAGAGAACGAAGGAATGAACAGAACATGAGATGGCTGACTGGCTGACTGAGTATACGGAACACACGGGAATGACAACATCAATGACACGACGGTGAACAAGTGGAAACAGAAGACTTAAATACACAGACTGATGAGGATGATAATGAGAGACCGGTGAGTACACAGCAGAACATAATCTGGCTAATGACACATGGGACGAGATGGCACAGGAAAAACAGGAAATGAGAACAAATGAAAAATACAGTTAACATGAATGAACTGAAAATAATGGGTAAGCAACCCAGGAACCATGACAAGAATTAGACTGGGAGAACTGTTTTCATTTCGCTCCTTCTGAGCTGACAAAAGACAATCATATAATTCCCTCTTACAGTGGGGCAAAAAAGTATTTAGTCAGCCACCGATTGTGCAAGTTCCCCCACTTAAAATGATGACAGAGGTCAGTAATTTGCACCAGAGGTACACTTCAACTGTGAGAGACAGAATGTGAAAAAAAAATCCATGAATTCACATGGTAGGATTTGTAAAGAATTTATTCGTAAATCAGGGTGGAAAATAAGTATTTGGTCAATAACAAAAATACAACTCAATACTTTGTAACATAACCTTTGTTGGCAATAACAGAGGTCAAACGTTTACTATAGGTCTTTACCAGGTTTGCACACACAGTAGCTGGTATTTTGGCCCATTCCTCCATGCAGATCTTCTCAAGAGCAGTGATGTTTTGGGGCTGTCGCCGAGCAACACGGACTTTCAACTCCCGCCACAGATTTTCTATGGGGTTGAGGTCTGGAGACTGGCTAGGCCACTCCAGGACTTTCAAATGCTTCTTACGGAGCCACTCCTTTGTTGCCCGGGCGGTGTGTTTTGGATCATTGTCATGTTGGAAGACCCAGCCTCGTTTCATCTTCAAAGTTCTCACCGATGGAAGGAGGTTTTGGCTCAAAATCTCACGATACTTGACCCCATTCATTCTGTCCTTAACACGGATCAGTCGTCCTGTCCCCTTGGCAGTAAAACAGCCCCATAGCATGATGTTTCCACCCCCATGCTTCACAGTAGGTATGGTGTTCTTGGGATGCAACTCAGTATTCTTCTTCCTCCAAACACGACGAGTTGAGTTTATACCAAAAAGTTATACTTTGGTTTCATCTGACCACATGACATTCTCCCAATCCTCTGCTGTATCATCCATGTGCTCTCTGGCAAACTTCAGACGGGCCTGGACATGCACTGGCTTCAGCAGCGGAACACGTCTGGCACTGCGGGATTTGATTCCCTGCCGTTGTAGTGTGTTACTGATGGTGACCTTTGTTACTTTGGTCCCAGCTCTCTGCAGGTCATTCACCAGGTCCCCCCGTGTGGTTCTGGGATCTTTGCTCACCGTTCTCATGATCATTTTGACCCCACGGGATGAGATCTTGCGTGGAGCCCCAGATCGAGGGAGATTATCAGTGGTCTTGTATGTCTTCCATTTTCTGATGATTGCTCCCACAGTTGATTTTTTCACACCAAGCTGCTTGCCTATTGTAGATTCACTCTTCCCAGTCTGGTGCAGGTCTACAATTCTTTTCCTGGTGTCCTTCGAAAGCTCTTTGGTCTTGGCCATGGCGGAGTTTGGAGTCTGACTGGTTGAGGCTGTGGACAGGTGTCTTTTATACAGATGATGAGGTCAAACAGGTGCCATTCATACAGGTAACGAGTGGGGGACAGAAAAGCTTCTTACAGAAGACGTTACAGGTCTGTGAGAGCCAGGGATTTTCCTTGTTTGAGGTGACCAAATACTTATTTTCCACCCTGATTTACGAATAAATTCTTTACAAATCCTACCATGTGAATTCATGGATTTTTTTTTCACATTCTGTCTCTCACAGTTGAAGTGTACCTCTGGTGCAAATTACTGACCTCTGTCATCATTTTAAGTGGGGGAACTTGCACAATCGGTGGCTGACTAAATACTTTTTTGCCCCACTGTATGTCTGTGAAGGTTCTCAGTCATCCAGGTCATCGTAGTCAAAGGAGCTTGCAAAGAAAAGCGTCTGGACTTCTTTAAGTTACTTGAAGACATTTCACCTCTCATCAGAGAAGCTTCTTCAGTTCTAAGGTCAAATGGTGGAGAGTCCCAGATATAAACCTAGTGGGAGTGTCCCCACAGAGGGACAAAAGGACCCCCTGATGATCCTCTAATCGCCTGAGCCAAGGTGTGGAACTGGGTGTGGAACTGGGTGGGACCCACACCCAGTTAATTTAATCATTTTACTGATAATGCACATTGAATTTACATGCTTTTGAATTTCTTAAGCAAGAGTATTTGCATGTATTTAATCTTTTTTATTCATTTATTAACTTAACAATTTGTTTTATTCTGCCTCAAGTAGACAGTCCTTTGTGGAATTTCAATATATGTCATTTTGAGGTTTTTTTTGTTGTTTTTTTTTTTCATTTTGTAAAAAAAAAAATCATCCTGTTTTTCTTGTTATGTTACTTAGTTTTTGGTTACCTAACACCAGCATCACAGTGAAAGTTTAACTGAAGAGCAGTTTTTCAAGTTTTTCAGTTCAAGTATCATAATACAAGAGAACACTAACCCCTGTGCATTTATGAGTCCTGCATTTGGGTCCAATCCTGCCTGCCTATACAGTATGCCATGACATCAAGTTCCTGATGAAACAATGTATCATATCTTCACACAGACTAGACAGGTGTCTGTTATGTGAACCCATCTTTTTCCCACGCTTTTATGCCTATCCCCCCACGTGAATCACACCATCCAGACTAATCAATGTATCATCTTCACACAGACCATATATATAGTTGAAGTTGATGTTTGCCTTGCACTCCTTTTACTCTGAGCACAATGAGTAGGCGACTGACTGTTGAAGAGGTTCTGGTCTGGGTTTTGGACATGATGAAGAGGGTAATGAAATTGAAACAGAGATAGAGCAGAATGGAAGAAAACACAGATTTTGATCCAGACTTTGAGGACTCTGACCAATCAAGAGATGGGGAGGGAGAGGCACCTGAAGAACAGGCACCTGAGGAGACATTCCAGTCCAAGAGTGGACACTTGCTCTGGTCTTCATCCCCCCAGGACAAAGGAAGTAGAGCGGGAATGGAAAACAGATCATCTGCAGAGGAATGGTTTATTTGAAGAGTTTCAGTCAGGTTTCAGAGCTCATCACAGCACAGAAACAGCTTTAGTGAAGGTTACAAATGATCTTCTTATGGCCTCTGACAGTGGTCTCATCTCTGTGCTTGTCCTTCTTGACCTTAGTGCAGCATTCGATACTGTTGACCATAATATCCTATTAGAGCGATTAGAACATGCTGTAGGTATTACAGGTATTGCACTGCAGTGGTTTGTATCATATCTATCTAATAGACTCCAATTTGTGCATGTAAATGGAGAGTCCTCTTCACACACTGAGGTTAATTATGGAGTTCCACAGGGTTCAGTGCTAGGACCAATTCTGTTTACATTATACATGCTTCCCCTAGGCAGCATCATTAGAAGACATAGCATACATTTTCACTGCTATGCAGATGACACCCAGCTCTATCTGTCCATGAAGCCAGATAACACACGCCAATTAGTTAAACTGCAGGAATGTCTTAAAGACATAAAGACTTGGATGGCCACTAACTTTCTGCTTCTTAACTCAGATAAAACTGAGGTCATTGTACTCGGCGCTGAAAAGCTTAGAAATATGGTATCTAACCAGATTCTTACTCTGGATGGCATTACCTTGGCCTCCAGTAACACTGTGAGGAACCTTGGAGTCATTTTTGACCAGGATATGTCCTTCAACGCACATATTAAACAAATATGTAAGACTGCGTTCTTCCATTTGTGCAACATCTCTAAAATTAGAAATATCCTGTCTCAGAGTGACGCTGAAAAACTAGTTCATGCATTTATTACTTCCAGGCTGGACTACTGTAATTCATTATTATCAGGATGTCCAAAAAACTCACTGAAAAGCCTTCAGTTAATCCAAAATGCTGCAGCAAGAGTACTGACAGGGACTAGAAAGAGAGAGCATATTTCTCCTGTTTTGGCTTCCCTTCATTGGCTTCCTGTTAAATCCAGAATTGAATTCAAAATCCTGCTCCTCACATACAAGGTCTTAAATAATCAGGCCCCATCTTATCTTAATGACCTTGTAGTACCATATTACCCTATTAGAGCACTTCGCTCTCGCTCTGCAGGCCTACTTGTTGTTCCTAGAGTATTTAAAAGTAGAATGGGAGGGAGAGCCTTCAGTTTTCAGGCCCCTCTTCTGTGGAACCAGCTTCCAGTTTGGATTCGGGAGACAGACACTATCTCTACTTTTAAGATTAGGCTTAAAACTTTCCTTTTTTCTAAAGCATATAGTTAGGGCTGGACCAGGTGACCCTGAATCCTCCCTTAGTTATGCTGCAATAGATGTAGGCTGCCGGGGGATTCCCATGATGCATTGAGTTTTTCCTTTCCAGTCACCTTTCTCACTCACTATGTGTTAATAGACCTCTCTGCATTGAATCATATCTGTTATTAATCTCTGTCTCTCTTCCACAGCATGTCTTTTATCCTGTCTTCCTTCTCTCACCCCAACCGGTCGCAGCAGATGGCCGCCCCTCCCTGAGCCTGGTTCTGCCGGAGGTTTCTTCCTGTTAAAAGGGAGTTTTTCCTTCCCACTGTCGCCAAAGTGCTTGCTCATAGGGGGTCATATGATTGTTGGGCTTTTCTCTGTATCTATGAAGCGCCTTGAGGCGACATTTGTTGTGATTTGGCGCTATATAAATAAAATTGAATTGAATTGAATTGAAAACATCATAAAGATGACGCCAGAACCAACACAGCATGCGATATGTCGTGTGGATGACTTCAAGTCCGGCTCCCAACTCTTTTTTTACCAGAGTCAATTGAGGGAATTATACTGGAGATGACACACCTGGAAGGGAAGCGTGTGTTTGGGGACACCCGGAGAGAAATCGACTTGGTAGACCTCCAAGCCTACATAGGTCTGATTTTAGCAGGAGTATATCGCTTAAACAATGAGCCTCTAAAAAGTCTCTGGGATGCAGAGTTTGGCAGGCCTATATTCCAGGCAACTATTTCCTTACAACAGTTTCATGTCCTTTCAAGAATTATTCGATTTGATAACAGAGATGCATGACCCGTCCACTGGTGAAATGACAAACAGGTACTATTTTGGTAAAACCTTAAACAATTTTCATCTAATTAGACAGTGTCTAATTAGACACCTAATTAGACAGTGTTTAATTAGACACTAATTAGACACAGTTTTCCCTTCAGTCATAAACATTTAGGATAGGTGGGTGGAGCGCCCACCACTTATGTACAATCCAGGCCCTGAGGTGACAGTTGATGATTGCCTGGTTCCTTTCAGCAGTTGCTGTTCCTTCAAGGTGTACATTCCAAGAGAACCAGGGAAATGTGGTATAAAGATCTGGTGAGCGTGTGATGCCAGAAGCAGCTATGCCTGGAATATGCAGGTCTACACAGGGAAACCCAGTACTGGAAGGGCAGAAGGAAACCAGGTTGTTGTGTTGTGCTGGACGTGACAACCGGTCTCCAAGGGCGTAATATCACATGTGACAACTTCTTCACATCATATGCTCTTGGTCAGAAGCTGCTAAAAAGAAAGATCACCATGGTAGGGACAGTGAGAAAGAACAAGCCTGAACTTCCCCCTGCACTGGTATCAGCCAGAGGAAGAGAGGCACTCTCATCAAAATTTGCTTTCACTGACACACAAACTCTTGTGTCAAATGTTCCAAAGAAGAATAGAAATGTCATCCTACTGAGCACGCTACACAAAGATGTCCCTATCAGCACCACAGAGGACAGGAAGCCCCTTATGATCCAGGACTACAACAAGAACAAAGGAGGCATTGACTGCCTTGATAAGGTAATGCAAAGTTTTATCCATTTTATTTTATTTTTATTTATGTGAATCATAGCACTTCATGCTGAGTTTGGTCTTTGGTTTTCCATTTATTTTCAGTGCATATTCGTGTTTTTTCATTGCAGTTATTTCATTTCTAATTCTATAAATTCATGTTAAACACTACTTTGAGACATTGTTCACAGTTAAAGAATGCTGAATATTAAATAATATAAAAATTTGGTCGTGAAAAATCGTTTTCGTGCTAATTTAAGAGGACCAGTCAATTTTGACAGGGAACACTAAAGTAAGGGACGGGAAGTAAACTTTTTTTTTTTCAAACCTTTGAACACATTCTCACTCACTAAAAAAACTGCGAACCATTGTTGCATAACTGGGGCGGATTTTAAACCTAACTTTAGCACAGGTGCTGCTTTTTCTTGCAGACAATGAAGACCATCCTGTGAACTGTTGCAAAGAATGATTGTGTCAAAAATAACATCAGTATGACACATCGGGACACCAAAAGATTTATAATCTCATAATGCATTTGATGACAGGGTATGTGTTTACTGGAAGAATATTTCTGTCTGTGCTATTCACCACACCTCTTGGCATGCCTCTGCATTGTGTCTGCAATGCTTTTACTCCTTTGTAAAAGAAACAACAACAAAAACATTGCACATGTATAGAGGGAGGAGTAGAACTAAGATCAAGAAAAAAAAGCAGGTGCATGTGGAGAGGTGAGGTTTTCATATGTTATGTCATTCTGTTGGGTAGAGGTCAGGTTTTTCCACACTAAACTGTCTCATCAATGTTTTTATAGACCTTATTTTGTGCATTAGTGCACTGCTGTGTTGGAACAGGAAGGGGCCATTCCCAATTTGTTTCCACAAAAAGCATGAAATGGTCCAAAATCTCTTGGTTTGCCAAAGCATTAAGAGTTAATTCACTGGAACTAAGGGCTTGAGTGCAACTCATGAAAGACAATGGGGGTAACTCTGGCCACACCTTAAAAAAGGCATTTAGAGCAGCTAAAATGAAAAGATTTATCATACTTTGTTGTAGGAGAACTAGGCACAAAGATAAAATAAAACAACAAAAAAACATGGTTCAAGCTAAATTGCACGCCACCAATGAAGCTAGGGTCACACAAAACCAGATTCCAGATTAAGAATTGCAAGAAAGTCTGGCTCCATGCATGAAAAATATGAAAAAAAAATTGTGTGACTTCAGTTGTGTGTGCACTAGAGTATCCTGTAGTGTAGAACAGAAAGTATAAAACAATCACCCTAAAACTATTCCAATGTATTACTGTTGAAAACCAGTCAAGTGATACCAATAGATTACATATATTTGTACTATAATTTGACTTTAAAAATCCACATCACTAAAGATATTGTTTTATACCCACACTGTTCTAGCTTGATAGCATAAAGCATGATAGTGTAGTATCACATCACAGTCACAGTGACATGCTAGTGGTGTAGTAGAATGTTATGTAGAAAGTTCTGTATGAAAGCAAGATGCCCAAAGGCTTAGCATGGTTTTCTGTTGCGTTTGAGTCTGCGTGCTTACAGCAACACCTCAGAGGAGAGAACTTTTTAAATTAGTTAACTGACTTGCAACTTAACTTGTATCACTAGTGATCATTTTGGTGTCATATTTTGACTACAGTAAGAGATCATTTAAAAGTTTAGGTTCTTCTTTTCAGTGTATTAGCAACTCTTAAAAAAATGAAAATGCAAAGCCTGTTGCTGTGATGTCCCACCCTAATTTTCATCTGCTGACAGTGCTAGTGTTGGTCTCAGGAACACAGCTAGAACACAGTGTTCTAGTTTGTCAAATGTAATAAGATGAGTAACTATAGTACAAATGCCTATCCGTACATTTTTCTGGTCTTTGCTGTTTGTTTGTTTTTTGTTGTTGTCTCTCTGGTGAGTTAGAAATACTACCTCACCAGGCTTTCACTATGCCTACAGGTTGTCAAGGTACTGAGGAGGACCAGTCAGCTGTACTTATATGCTTCAGGTCCACCACCATAGTGCACCTCCCAAAGCTAACCGGTTTGAATGACTATTACCCCATCGGACTCACTCCAACTGTAATGAAGTGTTTTGAGAGCATAGTCATAGTCGTTTTGAGAGCATAGTCATGTCCATGTCCAAATGTGATAATTGCAAATACCTACTGTGTAATTTTCCCAGTCTTTCCAGTTTGGGCATGTTTGTCTTGCTTTGTTACACCTACTCATTTCTGCATTTCAGCAGCAGCATGAAATGCTGTTTCATTCAAAGTATGTTTCAATGTTTTATCATTCTGAGTCAGTGCTTCTCATTACTTAAACCTTTTGACGTCATTAAACATACCATTCAACAGATCAAAAATATGTCATTCTTGTAGAAGAAGTAAGCACAGAGGTAAGAGGTAAAAAGGTGTGAATCCATTTAAGATCTTTCAACAAAGCAACACAGGAAATAATGTAACTGTAGTTTTAAAAAATGTATAAACCAGTTCTTCTCTGGATGAAACCTGCATGCTCAACAAGCCCTAACACATTCTTTATCAGTTTTAGTTTTGTTTGGTTTTTTACAGTAGTTTTCACTCCCAAAATGTACTGATGCATGTCAGCCTCTCAAACATTTTTAGATGTGTTCCTTTGATAGTAGGTTGGGCGATCGTGGCTCAAGAGTTGGGAGTTCGCCTTGTAATCGGAAGGTTGCCGGTTTGAGCCCCGGCTTGGACAGTCTCGGTCGTTGTGTCCTTGGGCAAGACACTTCACCCATTGCCTACTGGTGGTGGTCAGAGGGCCCGGTGGCGCCTGTGTCCGGCAGCCTCGCCTCTGTCAGTGCGCCCCAGGGTGGCTGTGGCTACAATGTAGCTGCCATCACCAGTGTGTGAATGTGTATGTGAATGGGTGGATGACTGGATATGTAAAGCGCTATATAAATACAGGCCATTTACCATTTAGTAGGAACTCCCTCATCAAGCTGACTGATTTCGAACCATTAATTTGCATCGCTGCAAGTAGAATATAAAGTCATTATTGAAATATTTTGGCAACTCTTTAAAAAATGCCTTTCATCAGAGTTTAAACTGTAAATGTCAAAGTTAATTCAATTCAATTAAATTTTATTTATATAGCACCAAATCACAACAAAAGTTGCCTCAAGGCGCTTCATAGATACAGAGAAAAACCCAACAATCATATGACCCCCTATGAGCAAGCACTTTGGCGACAATGGGAAGGAAAAACTCAGGAAGAAACCTCCGGCAGAACCAGGCTCAGGGAGGGGCGGCCATCTGCTGCGACCGGTTGGGGTGAGAGAAGGAGACAGGATAAAAGACATGCTGTGGAAGAGAGACGTTAGAACACAGTGTTCTAATTTGCTAAATGTAATAACAAGAGTGACTATAGTACAAATACCCATCCGTGCATTTTCTGGTCTTTCCTGTTTTTGTTTTTTTTGTTCTCTCTCTCTCTCTCTCTCTCTCTCTCTCTCTCTCTCTCTCTCTCTCTTTTTTCCATGTGCATGTTCTCACAAAGACTGCTGAATCCTGCCCTTAACTACAACCTTAAAAATCCTCTTTCGGTGTGTGATCTTGAATCAATACGTGTCCTTGTTTAAACCGAGGACTTCTGAGATGATGGCTGTCAACACACAGCCAAAAAAGGTGTGCTACTTCTTTGTGGGGGATGGAGCACACAGGTGAATCATGCAAGGACATTTGTTTGCAGCTAAACTCCATGCCAGCTACCGAGCTAACTTGGCAGGGCATTTTTAAGGAGATTATACACATGTAAATGTACCCATGGATATTGACCCTATTATATTATCTTCTAGGTTACTTGGGGGATTCTGTTGGTGTCCTGTAGTGTGATGAGAATATTAGGTAATACATTATAACACAGCTGTAACTAAGTGTATTTTCAATGTCATTTATATCGAATTTACATTGTAATTGTATTTAAAAGTATATTCACTAGAAAAAGTGGTTGACAAGTCAGGTTTTTACAGGGAAAAAAGAAATACTACCTCAACAGGCCTTCACTATACCTATAGGTTGTCAAAGTACAACAGTGGTGTAAAAGAGCTGCAAACCAAGTATGATACATTCTTGGTCCATCAAATTAAGTTTGCTCTTTAGCTAGACTTTAAGTCTAGCTGTAACAGGTCTAAAATTAAGATTTCGACTCACTTTCTATCCTCAGCCTTTGGATGTCAATTTCTGTTGATCTGTTGTCATTATGTTTGAAATCTGCCAATATTTTCATTATAGCTTGCACTATTTGAACATGTTGTGTTTAATAATAATAATAATAATGGATTGGATTTTATATAGCGCTTTTCAAGGCACCCAAAGCGCTTTACAATGCCACTATTCATTCACTCTCACATTCACACACTGGTGGAGGCAAGCTACGGTTGTAGGGGCAGACTGACAGAGGCGAGGCTGCCATATCGCGCCATCGGCCCCTCTGGCCAACACCAGTAGGCGGTAGGGTAAAGTGTCTTGCCCAAGGACACAACGACCAGGACAAAGAGCCCGGGGATCGAACCAGCGACCTTCCGATACGCTTCCCAACCCCCTGAGCCATGGTCGCCCCATCGTTTAAAACTACTCATATAGCAACATATTTAATATACTGTGGTAACCAGGAAAATGAAACAGCCAAGTTATCATTATTGTCACCAGTGAGTTGTAGAATTAGACTGCTGATTGAATAGAAGCACAAACCTGACATCTAGTGGTGAACACAGTTACAGTGCATGACACCATGTACTAAAAGGTCAATCGTCATTAGATTCCTCATGTTGTTTTTCTTACAAACACGCTGATCATTTTTATTCTCTTGTACACGTATGAAATGCTGCAGCAGTGGTCTCAAAAGTAATTCTTTATTTTGATTTTTTTTAAAAACAGCAAAGTAAATTTTTATGTGAGGAAAAAAAAGGGAGTCTTAAATGTCTTGATGCATGCTCAAGTCTTAAATGTTTTACTGCTCTTTAACATGACAGATAATGAAGTTTTGCCACAAAAGCACATATACAGTACTAAAATATTGTCCAACACAAGGATGGTGTGACAGAGCAACACTAACTCATGTTTTACAAATCACTGTACCCAATTCATCAGCAGATTTTACTGAGATATAGATATCTATATATATCTATATATAGATATCTATATATATATCTATATCTCTATATATATATATATATATATATATATATATATATATATATATAGATAGATATATAGATAGATATAGATATAGATAGATAGATAGATATATATATCGATATCGATATCTAGATAGATAGATAGATATCTAGATATCTTGTTTGTTTGTTAGATTTCTGTTTTTTTGTTTTTTCAGTAGAGATGGTCACTGTCCTCTGGAGAACAGTAGGTGGACAGATCCATTTTGACTTCTAACAGCATGCTTTCAAAATACAGAGCCAATCAAATCAAACTGGAGATTAAAAACTAAAACAATAATCAAAATGTGTTCTGAAGTGAAATACTGAGCGGTTAGTATTATTGTTGCCACCATCCAGTTTCCCTTTACCTGAAAGAAAAGGCAAATCATAACATACCACTGTGCCACAATAAGCAAACAAGGTAATGAGTGTGTTTGTGTGTGATTAAGACTAGTTGTGTGTGATACAGCAATTTATCCAGTACCAAGTAAATACAGGAATAGTATTACTGATACCAATACCAGTACAAATACTGATACTTTCAACTTATAAAGGCACCTTGTGTAGGAGAGATCGATGTGTCACTTTGCCAAATCTGAACACAATTTAATGACACCTAAATCGTTTTGATTTTGACTTTCCAGGATAATTAGTTAACACCATAAAACACACATGTCAGCTATCTTGCATTTTATAACTGTCTTTTTTGAAGACCTGTAATATAAATGTGCCTTTATAGCACTTTGGAACCACTTCTGTTCATGTTCATGCTTGAGGTATATATATTTTCATCTCCAATAAAATAATAAATTCATTTATTTAACAGAATTCAGTGGGCTGAATATATTATTTGAAGACCTGAATATAGTTTTTATGTGGTCAGTCTGCTAAAGTAGCAACAATAACACTAACATTGAGTAATACTGAAGAACCGAACATGGGTCAAGACTGAAAAATTACGTTCATCCCTACGTGAGCTACATATTTAATATTCTCATCTCTGAAAGAACTGAGAGACTTGAGTCCCTCTCTGAGCTCTGTCTTGGCCATTTGTGTCTGTCTGACAGATTTCCTTCCTCCCCTCTTCCCCCTTTTTCATAAATTCATATCTTTATACAAGTTGATGGTGTTGCCACAATAGAAAATGTCCTTTCAGTACACATGACTGGTTGCAGTGTTTTCATTTACAGCTACAAATTTAACATGGAAGCATATAACTATATATATAACTACTCCTGAAGGGGCTACATGAATAGGATGAGGGACCTATGGATTCTTCGATACCCAACATCCACAATGACGGCGAAACAACTAGTAGCTCAGTGTTCCAACATTCGAAAGAAGGGACTGTTTTCACAGCTAGAGATTGACGAGGTACAACATAAATGCTACGGCAAGGAGGAGTCAGGACGCCAGGTCAGGGGGGAGATATCATCACCCTCACCCGAGATTGGGTACATAGCCCCAAGTGCGACAGGAGAAGGATCGTTGAGTGCGAGAGGAACTGACCTGAAATATAGGATCATGGCCAAGCTTGAAACCTGGATCCCCCGAAGCCGGTTACCAAGATTACGTGAAGTACCCTCAGAAGGTCTGCTAGAGGATGTTAATACAGCACTACGGACGATACCTACAGCCACGATTACCAACACTAACAAGCTGATCTACAATACGGCAGCAGTGATCAGTGAGATGCTTGGCTACAAGTTGAACAGCCACAAGGGGCAGTACCCTCCATGGAGAAGGAGGCTAGAGGGCAAGATCAAAGTAGCACGGAGGGAGGTTAGCCAACTAACGGAGTTGCAGAAAGGTGCGACAAAGAAGGTGCATAAGAAATACATACCTGAGGCCTTGGAAACTGCCAAGCAAAGACTCACAGCATTGGCCAGCTGCTTGAGGAGGTACAGGAGAATAGGCAGGCAAGGAAGGCAGGAGAATAAACCAGCTGTTCTCCACAGAACCAGCAAAGGTGTACTCTCAGTGGCAAGGGAACAATAATAAGAGAACAGCACCACCAAAGCTGGAGACGGAGCAATACTGGAAGAGCATATGGGAGAAGGACGCAACCCATAACGGCAATGCTCAGTGGCTAGTGGATCTGAGGGCAGACCATAGCGACCTCCCTGAACAGGGTCCAGTAACCATCACAGTGGCAGATATCCAAGGTTTGTGGACAATATTTGAGAATGATTGGTCTTTTGAGTATGTAGAAAATGTTTCAGATCTTTGAGTTCAGCTCATGAAAAATGGGAGCAAAAACAATGCATTTGTATTTTTGTTCAGTGTATGTGAGACAATGTGTGATGCTCAGTTTTACTCATGATGGTAGCTTTTTGGTTTGTTTTTACAACTCCTTTTGTGGTGTTATCATTGCAAAAAAATGACCCAGCAGTAATAGTTCACTATACACGCAAACTAAACCATCTGGAGAAAAGTTGATTTGATTATTATTACTCATCTCAAGTCACTGTTATCCTAAAGTGCATTTCTGTGGGTAAATTCCAATAAATTAATATGATATGATATTTTTTCCCTTTAATGAAATGTTTGTATTTATCTTTTGTTAATTTACTCTGTTAATATCTTTGTCTG
Source organism: Neolamprologus brichardi (assembly GCF_056152115.1). Taxonomy (NCBI): domain Eukaryota; kingdom Metazoa; phylum Chordata; class Actinopteri; order Cichliformes; family Cichlidae; genus Neolamprologus; species Neolamprologus brichardi. Next base: position 27,848,959 of record NC_142124.1, on the reverse strand, counting down.
ACATTAAAATGTGTTCTGTTGTCTGAAGTAAGGGTGACGAATATGCAGAAAACAAAAACCAGAAAGAGGGCAAACACTTTTTCATAGCACCGCATGTATTACAAAATTGAAACACAGACAGTGAAATTAATCTATTTTAAACAGAAAAGGAATGTATTCCAGACAAAATGTTAACTTCTAACTTTAGCAGAAAATATAAGAAAAATAAATTACTTTTTTATATTTTTATATTATCCCCAATTATCCACTTGGAAGAGAGAAGAGAAATTTTGTAATGATAGGTATGGTCCTCTCCATTCGCCAAAACCTCTATCACTGAAGAACAAGTGGTCACTGAATGAGTTGATGCCTAGTATTTTATGATCTGAATGAAATGCTACTGAATTCAGAATCATCTCTGGCATTTTTGCACCATGATCTTGCTATATATCTCATGCATTAACATTATGCATATATTTAATTTTGTTTGATTATAGATATTGAAACAGGTTTTAATCAGACTGGTACAAATGTTATTTCTTAGTTGCAGTGAAGCATATGACGAAAATTAAAAGCTATGCTTTAGCTATTAGCAGTGCCTCGTGCCCTAAGTAGCCATTCATTTTACTTGAATCCTTGAATCTCTCCCTTCTTAATCTATTTTTTACCATGTTTACTTCATCTTCCTCCACCTCATCCTTATATCTCCACAGGTGGTGGTGGCAGAAGCAGCCTTTTGTCACTGTGAGGCCTGTACCCCTATCTTTTTTTAAAAGACTACTTGAAAATGCGTCCCACCTCAGCATCGATGGCATGCCGTGAGAGACACTGCTTATGTAGTTCAACAGCCCAACCACGTTTAAAAAGAGTATGTTTTTTGCCTTAGCCATCAGAACATCATGACAGTGTGACTACCTGACAGAAAATGCCAATGAATCCACATTTTTGCACAGATTTGGTCTTTTAAAGCAGGGGTCTCCAACCCTTTTTGCGCCACGGACCGGTTTATGCCCCACAATATTTTCACGGACCAGCCTTTAAGGTGTCGCGGATAAATACAACAAATTAAAACTAGTACCGGTACAGAAAAAAAGAAGATTTATTCATAACACACGTGAAAAGACCAAGGAAAGCCGAGTTAATGATAAAAACGGTAACAAAATAACGCTGAAAACCGATAAAAACCCTGAAAACCATAGATTTCACACCTGAGCCTCAACTCTCGCGGACCGGTACCGATCTGAGGCCCGGGGGTTGGGGACCACTGTTTTAAAGGCATGTGGTCCTAAACTTTTGATCAGCTAAAAACAGCTTGTTTCAGTTTAAGCGTTGTTTTCAATAAATTGCATGCTCAAAGAAATGTTTTGTCTCCCTCTCATTTCTTCTGGTTGCATCTTGAGACTCTACTTGGAACCTTGTTAAGATCCAACCATGCAAAATGTAATTTTCTTTGCCATTTTTCAAGTGGTTTTAAACTTTTGATTGAGACTGTGGGAGCTCTTTGTAACATCTGTCACCAAAAGCAGAGCTTTTATTTTTCTTTGTACTGGTTTTCATCTTGGGTTGGTGTGTATAACTGTAGTCATTAGCTTTATATTTATTGTTAAATGGTAATTAAGAGACAGTGCATTCCAGGTCAAGTGAAAGTACTATAACATGTCACTTAGTGGAGCCAACCCAATGAGAATCAGTAAGAGAACTGATAAGGAATCAAATCATTAAGTGATTTGGAGACCAAAATACTAAATTTCGCTCTACAAGGACCTGATATCCACTTACGAGGACATTACACTGCCACTGTTCTATCGAAATTTAAAATGAATTTCCTCTTATGTAGTATTAATTTTTTCTCTGAAACAAAAATCAGGTAAAAAAAAATCTGGTAATTCTTGGTTTTTATAAATAGCAAAGAGAAATTAAAAATGCATACCATGAAAGACTTTGGGTCTTAGGAGGATAGTGTATATACACTATGTTGTAGCCTTTATAGGTATTCAACACTGGACCATAAACAAATCTTTTCCTTTACAGTTTGGATGGTACAAGTCAAACAAAAAAATTTAAGTGAAACGCAGAGCTTTTACTGTTGGGGTGCCTGGGTTGTCGACCCAGAGTTTTTCAATTCAATTCAATTCAATTTTATTTATATAGCGCCAAATCACAACAAATGTCGCCTCAAGGCGCTTCATAGATACAGAGAAAAGCCCAACAATCATATGACCCCCTATGAGCAAGCACTTTGGCGACAGTGGGAAGGAAAAACTCCCTTTTAACAGGAAGAAACCTCCGGCAGAACCAGGCTCAGGGAGGGGCGGCCATCTGCTGCGACCGGTTGGGGTGAGAGAAGGAAGACAGGATAAAGACATGCTGTGGAAGAGAGACAGAGATTAATAACAGATACGATTCAATACAGAGAGGTCTGTTAATACATAGTGAGTGAGAAAGGTGACTGGAAAGGAAAAACTCAATGCATCATGGGAATCCCCCGGCAGCCTACATCTATTGCAGCATAACTAAGGGAGGATTCAGGGTCACCTGGTCCAGCCCTAACTATATGCTTTAGCAAAAAGGAAAGTTTTAAGCCTAATCTTAAAAGTAGAGATAGTGTCTGTCTCCCGAATCCAAACTGGAAGCTGGTTCCACAGAAGAGGGGCCTGAAAACTGAAGGCTCTCCCTCCCATTCTACTTTTAAATACTCTAGGAACAACAAGTAGGCCTGCAGAGCGAGAGCGAAGTGCTCTAATAGGGTGATATGGTACTACAAGGTCATTAAGATAAGATGGGGCCTGATTATTTAAGACCTTGTATGTGAGGAGCAGGATTTTGAATTCAATTCTGGATTTAACAGGAAGCCAATGAAGGGAAGCCAAAACAGGAGAAATATGCTCTCTCTTTCTAGTCCCTGTCAGTACTCTTGCTGCAGCATTTTGGATTAACTGAAGGCTTTTCAGTGAGTTTTTTGGACATCCTGATAATAATGAATTGCAGTAGTCCAGCCTGGAAGTAATAAATGCATGAACTAGTTTTTCAGCGTCACTCTGAGACAGGATATTTCTAATTTTAGAGATGTTGCGCAAATGGAAGAACGCAGTCTTACATATTTGTTTAATATGTGCGTTGAAGGACATATCCTGGTCAAAAATGACTCCAAGGTTCCTCACAGTGTTACTGGAGGCCAAGGTAATGCCATCCAGAGTAAGAATCTGGTTAGATACCAAATTTCTAAGCTTTTCAGCGCCGAGTACAATGACCTCAGTTTTATCTGAGTTGAGAAGCAGAAAGTTAGTGGCCATCCAAGTCTTTATGTCTTTAAGACATTCCTGCAGTTTAACTAATTGGTGTGTGTTATCTGGCTTCATGGACAGATAGAGCTGGGTGTCATCTGCATAGCAGTGAAAATGTATGCTATGTCTTCTAATGATGCTGCCTAGGGGAAGCATGTATAATGTAAACAGAATTGGTCCTAGCACTGAACCCTGTGGAACTCCATAATTAACCTCAGTGTGTGAAGAGGACTCTCCATTTACATGCACAAATTGGAGTCTATTAGATAGATATGATACAAACCACTGCAGTGCAATACCTGTAATACCTACAGCATGTTCTAATCGCTCTAATAGAATATTATGGTCAACAGTATCGAATGCTGCACTAAGGTCAAGAAGGACAAGCACAGAGATGAGTCCACTGTCAGAGGCCATAAGAAGATCATTTGTAACCTTCACTAAAGCTGTTTCTGTGCTGTGATGAGCTCTGAAACCTGACTGAAACTCTTCAAATAAACCATTCCTCTGCAGATGATCTGTTAGCTGTTTGACAACTACTCTTTCAAGGATTTTTGATATGAAAGGAAGGTTGGAGATTGGCCTATAATTAGCTAAGACTGCTGGGTCTAGAGATGGCTTTTTGAGCAAAGGTTTAACTGCAGCCACCTTGAAGGCCTGTGGTACATAGCCGATTATTAGAGATAGGTTGATCATATATAAGATCGAAGAATTAATCAATGGCAGAACTTCTTTGAGCAGTTTTGTAGGAATGGGGTCTAAAAGACACGTTGATGGTTTGGAGGAAGTAATTATTGACGTTAACTCAGAAAGATCGATTGGAAAAAAAGAGTCTAACTTAACATCAATGGAACTACAAGTAGCTGTAGATAATATTACATCTGTGGGATGATTATTGGTAATTTTTTCTCTAATGATAAAAATTTTATTTGTGAAGAAGTTCATGAAGTCATCACTAGTTAACGTTAAAGGGATGGTTGGCTCAAAAGAGCTCTGGCTTTTTGTCAGCCTGGCTACAGTGCTGAAGAGAAACCTGGGGTTGTTCTTATTTTCTTCAATCAGTGACGAATAGTAAGCTGTTCTGGCTTTGCGGAGGGCTTTCTTATAAAGCAACAAACTATTTCTCCAGGCTAAATGATGATCCTCTAAATTTGTGACACGCCATTTCCTCTCCAGATTACGAGTTGTCTGCTTGAGGGTACGTGTTTGAGAATTATACCACGGGGTCATGTACTTCTGATTAGAGACCTTAGTTTTCACTGGAGCTACAGTATCCAGAGTCGTACGTAGTGAGGAGGTGAAATTATTAACAAGATAATCGACCTCTGTTGGGGTAGCGTTCAGATAGCTGCTCTGCTCTGTGTTGGTACAGGGCATTGACGATGATAACAGTGGCTGGATTATATTCTTAAACTTAGTTACAGCGCTTTCAGAAAGACATCTACTTTGATAAAGTCCACTCTCCACTGCTGCGTAATCAATTATTGTAAATGTAAATTTTATCAAGAAATGATCAGACAGGAGAGGGTTTTCAGGAAACACTGTTAAATGTTCAGTTTCTATGCCATATGTTAAAACCAGATCTAGAGTGTGATTAAAGTGGTGGGTGGGTTCTTTTACATTTTGAGAGAAACCAATTGAGTCTAACAACAGATTAAATGCCATGTTGAGGCTGTCATTTTTAGCATCTACATGGATGTTAAAATCACCCACAATAATTATTTTATCTGAGCTCAGAACTAAATCAGATATAAAGTCTGAGAAATCAGACAGAAACTCTGTGTAAGGCCCAGGTGGACGATAGATGATAACAAGTAAGACTGGTTTCTGAGTTTCACAGCTGGGGTGGATAATGTTAAGCATCAGGCTTTCAAATGAATTAAAAGTCTGTCTTGGTCTTTCATTAATTAATAGACTGGTGTGAAAAATTGCTGCCACACCGCCCCCTCGACCTGTGCTTCGAGATTTCTGGTAGTTAGAATGACTCGGGGGTGTTGATTCATTTAAGCTAACATAATCATCCTGCTGCAACCAGGTTTCTGTAAGGCAGAGTAAATCAATTTGTTGATCATTTATTAAGTCATGTACTAACAGAGACTTGGAAGAGAGAGACCTAATATTTAATAATCCACATTTCACTGTTTTACTCTTTGGTTCAGATGTGGATACTGTATTGTTCTTTCTTTGTAAATGTTTAAGTTGTTTGTTGCTGGTTTTTAGTTTGTTTTTTGTCTTTTTGGAAGCAGACACAGTCTCTATGGAGATGGGTTTTTGGGGGGGTAGCAGGAGGAGAGAAGCTGCAGAGAGGCGTGTAAGACTGCAACTCTGCTTCCTGGTCCCAACTCTGGATAGTCATGTTTTGAGGGGTTTAATAAATTTGTCCATATTTCTAGAAATGAGAGCTGCTCCATCCAAAGTGGGATGGATGCCATCTCTCCTAACAAGACCAGGTTTCCTCCAGAAGGTTTGCCAATTATCTATGAAGCCCACATCGTTTCTGGGACACCACTCAGACAGCCAGCAATTTAAGGAGAACATGCGGCTAAACATGTCACTCCTGGTCTGATTGGGGAGGGGACCAGAGAAAACTACAGAGTCCGACATTGTTTTGGCAAAGTTGCACACCGATTCAATATTGATTTTAGTGACCTCCGATTGGCGTAACCGGGTGTCATTACTGCCGACGTGAATTATGATTTTATTGAATTTACGTTTACCCTTAGCCAGCAGTTTTAAATTTCCTTCAATGTCGCCTGCTCTGGCCCCTGGAAGACAATTGACTATGGTTGCCGGTGTCTCTAGCTTCACATGTCTGAGAACAGAATCACCAATTACCAGAGTTTGACCCCCAGCGGGTGTGTCACCGAGTGGGGAAAAACGGTTAGACACATGAACGGGTTGGTGGTGTACCTGGGGCTTCTGTTTAGGACTACGCTTCCTCCTCACCGTTACCCAGCCTTTCCCCAGCTGCTTGGGGTCTGCCGGGGAACAGCTAGCGGGGCCTACGCTATCTTCGGCTGCACCAGCTACAGGGGCCTGGCTAGCTAAGGGTGAGTGCAAGGTGCGAAGCCGAGTCTCCAGATCAGTAATCCTGGCCTCCAGAGCTGCAAATATGCTACATTTGTTACAGATATCATTACCGCTAAAGGAGGCCGAGGAGTAACTAAACATCTGACACAATGAGCAAGAAAGTGCAGAAGGGACAGGTGAAGTAGCCATGGTGCTAACGGGTCGGCTACGAGCTAAGCTAGCGAAACAGTACAGAGACAGTGAGTGACAGTGAGTGAATACTTTGGCTATAAATTAGGTAGTGAGTACACAGAAAGTGTGCTTCGGATGAAGCACGTGAAGATTATACTGTGAAAAAAAGAATGTATTTAGAAGTTGTTAATTAAACTGCTAAGCAAATAAGCTACTCAGAAACACCACTGTGTTTGAGCAGGAACAGGAAGTGATACTATACCACAGAGCGAGCGAACACCAAGTGACAGCGCCACCGACAGGAACAGCCCAGGACACACATGTGTACAGATGGGGCCTGATTATTTAAGACCTTGTATGTGAGGAGCAGGATTTTGAATTCAATTCTGGATTTAACAGGAAGCCAATGAAGGGAAGCCAAAACAGGAGAAATATGCTCTCTCTTTCTAGTCCCTGTCAGTACTCTTGCTGCAGCATTTTGGATTAACTGAAGGCTTTTCAGTGAGTTTTTTGGACATCCTGATAATAATGAATTGCAGTCGTCCAGCCTGGAAGTAATAAATGCATGAACTAGTTTTTCAGCGTCACTCTGAGACAGGATATTTCTAATTTTAGAGATGTTGCGCAAATGGAAGAACGCAGTCTTACATATTTGTTTAATATGTGCGTTGAAGGACATATCCTGGTCAAAAATGACTCCAAGGTTCCTCACAGTGTTACTGGAGGCCAAGGTAATGCCATCCAGAGTAAGAATCTGGTTAGATACCATATTTCTAAGCTTTTCAGCACCGAGTACAATGACCTCAGTTTTATCTGAGTTAAGAAGCAGAAAGTTAGTGGCCATCCAAGTCTTTATGTCTTTAAGACATTCCTGCAGTTTAACTAATTGGTGTGTGTTATCTGGCTTCATGGACAGATAGAGCTGGGTGTCATCTGCATAGCAGTGAAAATGTATGCTATGTCTTCTAATGATGCTGCCTAGGGGAAGCATGTATAATGTAAACAGAATTGGTCCTAGCACTGAACCCTGTGGAACTCCATCGTTTTCAGTTTTACATTATTATTGAACTTTGATATTATTTATAATTTCTAGTCTTTTGGTTCCTTAAAGTTCTCTGTCCTATGGTTTATGTCTCTGTGTTCCATAGTTGCTGTCTCCCCTGTCAGCTGTACCCCCTTGTCAAGTCCACGTCTCTGTGTTATGTTTCCTGTTTTACTTTGAACGTCCGTGTCTCATGTTAATCTGGTTTCTCTTCCCTTGTCTCGTTAGCCCTGATTTGTCCCAGCTGTGTTTCCCACCTGTCTCCCATTCCCTCACTCACTCTGTGTATTTGATGGGCAGTAACGCGTTACTGTAATCCGATTACTTTTTTCAAGTAACGAGTAAAGTAAGGGACTACTATTGCAAAAACAGTAATTAGATTACCGTTACTTTCCCATAGGAACGCTGCATTACTGCGTTACTAAAACCGTGATTTTTTTTGCGAGAATGTCTCATGATAGTGACGTAAGCGAGTGCGACGTTGGTGACAACAGCTGTGTGCAGATCAACAATGGATAATATATCGAGTGCGGGAGAGAGTATGAGCATGCAGCGTTTAAAGCGAGTACTGACCTTACTTTGAGTTTGATTCCATAAAAAGTGACAAAAACATTAACGTCCATTGTGCGTGAGAAGAAAACTTCTTTTTACAGCAAAAAAACCCCCTACACTTCCAAGCAAGCACCAAGTGTGCTACGACTTAATGGGAAATTCACAGAGAAATTCGCGGATTCTTCCACTGACCGCTGCAGCACACCTGGGTAAACCAGGGTAAACCTCGCCTACCCTACTCTTGCTTTACAGGTGAAAATAGAGCAAAAGGACCGCTAGTCTTTGATTTTATTGTTTTTAGTGTTTTACTTGCATCTATTTGAAAGAGTGAGTGTAAACACAAAAACAAAAAAAACAATTTTATGTGCTGGAATGTGCAGAAAATAGGTTTAAATATTAAACAAATTTCTTCCAGTCAGAGAATGTTGCATATAATACAATTTTTGCTTGATGCATCAAGTTAAAAGATTAAAACTAATAAAACACGTTTTAAAAATAGACTTTTCCATTTGATTACATTTTGTATGATGGGTTATGCAGAAAAAGTAGAATTGGGCTGAAAGATCTATCGCTTTACCACCTATTCAGGTTGTAAATCGTGTTTTTAAAAAGTAACTAAGTAACTGAGTAATTGATTACTTTTGAAAATAAGTAATCAGTAAAGTAACGGGATTACTTTTTTGGTGAAGTAATCAGTAATTAGTTACTGATTACTTTTTTCAAGTAACTTGACCAACACTGGTATTTAAGCCCTGTGTTTTCTTCGGTCTGTGTCGCGATCTCCCTCATCCCACACTGTGTGGTCCATTTGCCAGCCTGCCTGTTTAGTTTACTGGTATTTTCAGATTAGTTATTTTATCTTCAGCAATAAAGCTGTTTTTGGAATACACTTTTTGCCTCCTGGAGTCCGCACATGGGTCCTTCTCTCCTGCTGCACACATCACATGACAGAAGTACAGAACACGGACCCAGCAGACTCGGCTTGGTATCAGCAGTTCGCAGTTTGTGCCTTCCCCAAGGAGAGGGTGAGGCAGGAGGCTAAGCATGCGCAGGAGCTCGAGTCAGCCTTCTACGGGTGTTGTTTGGCTCGGGGAGGCCCCCCCCCTGATTATAAACTCACTTCAGAGACTTTTGGAATTTCATTTCTGAATGAAGAATTGTCAGGGGTTGTGTGTGGAGGCGAGGAAGAAAGAACCGAAACGCAGGACTTGCAGGTAAGTGAGGACTGGTGTTTTATTGTAGAGAACGGAGGAATGAACAGAACATGAGATGGCCGACTGACTGGCCAACTGAAAGACTGACTGACTGGCTGACTGAGTATACAGAAGACACGGGAATGACAACATCAATGACACGACGGTGAACAAGTGGAAACAGAAGACTTAAATACACAGACTGATGAGGATGATAATGAGAGACCCGTGAGTGCACAGCTGAACATAATCTGGCTAATGACACATGGAACGGGATGGCACAGGAACAAGTGAAAAATACAGTGAACATGAATGAACTGAAAATACTGGGTAAGCAACCCAGGAACCCTGACAAGAATTAGACTGGGAGGAGTCACGTGATGGAGCGTTTGGGAATGGCCGCGCCATAGAGAGTCTCTGACCCCCGTCGACCCTACATTCGTTTTAAAACAAGGTAAACGCTCCCAAATAATATATTTCCTCACTGCGGTGACTTGCTAGATCAGTGTCCTCGGATTTATTGAGAGACATGGCCACAGGAACTAAAAAGAAGAGCGTGCAAACCCGAATCTCCACGGTGGTGGCAGGGGAAAGTAATGCTAGCAGTGCCAAGGTTGGCCCTGCTAGCCAAGAAGAAGGGCCAAAGATGGATATAAGCGGCCTGTTTGCCGAAATGACTAAGCTTGGAACTATCCTAACTAGTGTTGCGGCCGATGTATCTCACATCAAGTCAGACATGGTGGAATTTAAAAACGCTATAAGTGCAATCCAAATACGGATGACCGAAGCTGAGGGCCGCATTTCAGATGTGGAAGACAAAATGAGGAGCATAACAGAAGATAATGGTAAAAACGCTAAAAAGCTTGAACAACTTTGGGCCCGAGTAGACGACCAGGAAAACAGAAACCGCAGAAAGAATGTTCGGCTTATCGGTCTGGAAGAGGGTCTGGAAAGTGGTGGCAGCATAAATGACTATGTGATTAAGATACTCGCGGATGGCCTAGGTCTACGAGGGGAGGAATATGAGCTGGAAAGATGCCACAGAAGTACGAGACCACGCCCGGGACCTGGTCAGCCACCTCGAATCGTGCTGGTGACATTTCTCCATTACACTGCACGACAAAAAGTTCTCATGACCGCTAAGCAGAAGAAAGGAATACTGTGGGAGAACTGCCGCTTGTCATTTTATGAAGATATGACCGCGGAGCGAGCAGCGCAGAGGAAGCTTTTCTCCCCAGTAATGAAGAAGCTATGGCAGCATCAGATAAAGCACACCCTGGCACATCCAGCAAAACTTCGATTAACATGGAAAGGCCAGCAGAAGGGCTTTGACAGCGTTGAGGAGGCAGAGAAATTCATGCGTGAGAACTTTCAGGAAGTGGTGGAGTAAGGGGTTAGTAAGCTAAATTACGTGCATGGGAGCGCATTGTTAATAATTTCATAAGACGGGGGCGGCCTCCCTGGGGTGTCGACGGGACAGCAGGAGGACAGCAGTTCACTGTCCACGGGACAATCACGGACCAGAGACGGTTTTGCCCACGGGGCTGTTGTTTTTTATTTTTCATTTTTTTGGTAGAGATTCTATAGGTGAGGTACTGTTCTTGTTTAAACTTATGTTCTGGTTCAAGCAGGCTTATCAGCACAGGTTAAATGGTTATGGGTTGGAAGATATAAGGCTTATAGATACCTTAACATGGCATAGTCATGGGGAATGTGGACGTTAATATTGTGTCATGGAATATAAATGGCTGTGGCACACCAGTCAAAAGGAAAAAAGTGCTTAGCTACCTCAAGTCTCATAATGCATACATCCAGGAGACGCATTTTGCGACTGAAAATGAAGCATTGAAATTAAAAAGGGATTGGGTTGGGAAAGTATTTCATAACTCAAGATCAAGCAAGAGTTGTGGTGTCATGATACTTATTAATAAAAGACTAAACTTTGTATTATTGAAGGAAAGCCGGGATGAAGACGGGCGAGTGTTGGCTCTGCAGGCTCTCATTAATGGAGTTCAGGTCGTTCTGTGCAATATTTACGCCCCAAACAGGGATGAACCTAATTTTATGGATGAGGTTAACAAGATGCTAGGGAACATGAAGGGCCAGATCTTGTTAGGTGGAGACTTTAATAATGTGATGGACGAATATATTGATAGAAGTGCCATTAATGCAACTTCAAGTACTAGAACTGGGACAGCAATAAATGCTTTAAAAGAAGATCTCAGTGTGGTAGATATTTGGAGGCTGTTTCACCCTATGGAAAGAGAATACACCTTTTACTCTCATTCGCATAAGACATGTTCCTGAATAGATCATTTTTTGATTTCTAAATCATGTGTCCATTTAGTAGTAAACTGTGACATAGGTGTGATTGCTTTAACAGATCACGCACCAGTAGAATTGCACATAAATCTAAATGTCGAAAAGAACAGAACGGGTAGGTGGAGACTAAACTCAAGCATATTGCAGGACAAAAAATTTGTATCAACCCTAAAAGAGGATATAAGATAGTTTTTAGAGGTGAATGTTGGCCGTTGTATGGGATGCTTTGAAGGCATTTATTCGTGGAAAGTGCATAAGCTATAGTTCTAAGAAAAATAGAGAAAATAAGGAAAAGATAAAAACTTTGGAGGAAAATATAAGTAAATTGGAAAAACAATTAGCAGGAAAATTTGATGATAATAAATTTAAAGAGATTTGTCAGCTTAAATATGATCTTCATGAAATTTATAACAAAAAAGCAGAATATGCCCTCTTTCGTCTTAAAACTAATTTCTATGAGAATGGTGAGAAGACAGGCAGGCTATTAGCCAGACAACTTAAGCAAATGGACAATCAGAATGTTATTACGACAGTTAAAAAGGATGATAAATTAGTTAATTCCTCTTCAGAGATCAACACATTTTTTTTAATATTTTATCAAGATTTATACACGTCCGATAACAAAGTAAGTATGGATCTGCTGAGTACATACTTTGATAAAATGAAAATACCAAAAATCTCACAAGAGGGTAGGGACAAATTGGAAACTCCACTAACTGAGGTAGAAGTAAAAGAAGCTATCCGTGCAATGAGAGCTGGGAAGTCACCAGGAATGGATGGATTCCCAGTTGAATTTTACCATAAATTTATAGATTTGCTATGTCCTTTTCTAACTGAAGTATTACATGAAGCCTTTGAACTTGGACGACTCCCTGCAAGTTTTAATCAGGCAGTAATATCACTAATTCCAAAAGGTGACAAGGATTTAACTGATCCAGGTAATTACAGACCGATAAGTTTAATCAATGTGGATTGCAAAATTCTATCCAAAGTTTTAGCAACAAGGTTGGAGGTTGTAATACCACAAATTATTCATCAAGATCAAGTAGGGTTTATCAAGAATAGATCTGCTTCTGATATTATGAGGAGATTACTACACCTGCTGTGGCTGAATAGAAATAACACAAATCCTGTATTGGCTATATCTTTAGATGCACAGAAAACTTTTGGTAGGGTGGAGTGGAGCTTTCTGTTCACAGCCCTGGAAAAGTTTGGAATAAGTGACAACTTTTGCAGATGGATTAGAACCATGTACTCTGGTCCAGAAGCAGCTGTATTTACAAATGGGGTACTTTCTCCTTTTTTTAGTATTTCCAGATCAACACGTCAAGGATGCAATTTAAGCCCATTGCTATTTATAATATTTTTTAGAGCCATTAGCTATTCAAATCAGAGAAAATGCAGAGGTTAAAGGTGTATTTGGGGGAGGCAGAGAACACAAATTATTCCTGTATGCAGATGATGTGCTGGTATTAAACCAAGACCCAACTAATTCTATCACAAAACTATTAGAGGTGATTAATACATATTCATTGTTTTTGGGGTACAAAATTAATTGGCATAAATCAGAGGCGATGCTAGTTTCCCGGGCCTGCAGTCATAACTTAATATCGGGCTTTAACTTTAAGTGGGTGGACAATGGAATGAAATATCTTGGAATTGAGTTGAACCCCAATATTGAGTATATTATGGCTAACAGTATGGGAAAATTATTAAAAAAGATCAATAAAAACTTGGGTAAATGGAGTAAACTAAATTTGACATTGTGGGGAAAAGTGAACACAGTTAAAATGGTTGTGGCACCACTCATCAACTTAATAGCTGATGAGTGGTGCCACAACCATACAGGAATGCTGCCTATGTGTATCCCGCGATGGATGTTGCAAAGCTACAATAATATGATAAAAGATTTTCTTTGGAAGGGTGGTAAACCCTGTATTAACATAAATCGACTGTCCCAACCTAAGAAAGAAGGGGGGCTAGCCCTGCCCAATATAGAGTATTATAGCATCTCTTTTGAAATGGCTAGATTAGGCAAACATTGGGCAGGGAAAAACAATATAGATTGGATTTTAATAGAACAAGAGCATGCATCTCCATTCACACCAATTGATATTTTATCACAAAAAGTGAATAATCATGGTAAGACGCAAAACCCTATTTTGAAATTTTCGAAAATGGTATGGTTGGAGGTGTATAAGAAATATAAACTTATCTATAAACTGTAGATAATTACAGGGCTTCACCACAAGGAAGAAGCAGTTCTGAGTATGGCAGGATACTGCAAGTCTTTACCACAAGGTAAAGTTTTTCAGACAAGAAAGAGACTGATCACATCTCACAACTACTCTCTCCACTTTCTTTGTATAAAACAGGTTAGTGTGTTTTCTGATCTCAACACATTTATAACGACACAACTCTTTTCTATGTTGTTATAATGAAGTTTTCATTTTTATCATTATTTCTATTTTATTTTTTCTCAAATGTAGCTCCTATACACACTTTTTCTGTCCTAATTTGTATCAAAAGTCTTGAGTAGATTGACAGATCTAATTTCCATATGATAGAATGATCACTCATATGATTCACTACTATAAATAGGGTGGCGTGTACTTTTATTTTGGGAGATGGCTCAATGTGTTTTTGTTTATTTATTTCTGTTAGTTCTTTTTACATATAATAAGATTAAACAGATGGTTTTAAAAAGATTACAAATTAGGTAATCCCAGTGTTAGCGTTGCTGCACAGATATATTGGTTAAGATGGCCCAGTGCAGAGTTCAGCTGCAAGTTGTAGCATGTTTCAGATGCGACAGATACTTTGAAATCAGACAGATAACGTTAACCTCCTAGGACCTGGCGTCCACATATGTGGACATCACATTTTGGGTTGTCTAGACCAGTGCTTTTTGTACCAATCTTTTTCCAGCCACGTACCCCTTGAGACATGTCACCCTCAGCCGCATACCCCTTGCTACGAACGACTCTTAATTAGTGTCTATAAATACATTGCAATACCGCATGCATAAAAATAAATACTGCACAGTCTATTATTTCTCACCAACAAATGAATTTATTAATATATTTTAGTTAAAACAGAACTTTACTTTTATAACGAACTTTACTACTTAATACTAGCAGTGTATCAAAAGATTTATTAGAATTCACCGTTTTGTCGAGAGCATAAAGGCCATATATGAACTTTCATTAAACAGAACTTTATTTAATGTGATGGATGTGCTTGAGCAGAGGCACACAGCTCTTCAATGTTTGGCTCAATTTGGGAAAGGCTGAGTCTTATATCGTTTTCCACAAAGTCTTGCTCTGTATTTTGTTTTCATGTTTGTTAAAGCAGAAAATTCCCTTTCGCATAAGTATGTGGTGGCGAAAGGCATCGGAGTCTTGACAGAGCGCTTAGCCAGCGCGGGCTGTTCAGTGCGCAGTCCTATCCAGAAATCCGCCAGGGTCTTTTGAGCGTGTTCAACTTTTAGAGATCCATCTGTGGCGATCTCAATTAGGCTCTCCTGATCAGACGGTGATAACGAAGTAGGCACGGCGGTGAACGGGTGACGTATCCAATCATTTGAGCCATCCGTCTCTGGGAAGTATCGGCGTAACTGCACCGCCAGCTCCTCAAGGTGCACGTTACATTCGCGCTTTACACTTTTTAATAGTGTGAGATCTTTAGAGCGCAGAAAATCATGCAGCACGGGAAAGACTTCAGTGTTGTTTGTATCCATGCAGTTCTTCCAAAGGTTTAACGTCTTTATCATGGCCTCAACTTTATCTTGAACATTGAATATAGTTGCAGAAACGCCTTGTAATCCGAGATTGAGCTCGTTCAGACGAGAAAATATATCACACAGATAAGCCAGGCACGTAACGTACTCTTCATCATGCAAATGTTCAGACAGCTCAAAGGGATGGTTACTGAAGAAAACTTTAAGTTCATCCCTCAGCTCAAAGAAACGGGTCAGCACTTTCCCTCTAGATAGCCAGCGAACCTCTGTGTGGAGTAATAATGTCTCATGCTCGCTGCCCATCTCATTGCACAACGCAGCAAATAAGCGGGAGTTCAGCGGCCTGGCTTTCACAAAGTTAACCATTTTTACACTGGTGTCCAAAACATGTTTCAAACGGACAGGTATAATTTATTTATAATTAAATAAAAAATGTTTTTGTAATAGAGTGAATTTGTTGCCCCCAGTGGTAAAATACAGAAGTGCCTGTTACAGGGCTAGTTCTTGGTTGACCAATATATAACAACAAAAGGATAGTTTTGTGCACCGCTAAGAAACCAACAAGTTAGTGTGTGATGTCCTGCTGTTCAATAAAGCACCTATCCACGTCTTTCTGTCCTGATCCTTCCAAGAGCCTAATACAGAATATCACAACTGGCGACGAGGATTCTAAAGATTTCCACAGCGTGACAGAGGCTGTAAAAGGGCTGAGCTCACATGTAAAGAAAAAGACAAAACAAGACGTTTTCTTCACGGCTGAAGCGGAACAGCTTTTGGTGAGCTAACATGGCGATGCATGTGGGTCGTGTTGAAGAGTATAATGAATCGAAGGAAGATTTTGAGTCATATTTGGAGCGGTTGGAGCAATGGATGTTGGCAAATGATGTTTCCGATGAGAAGAAAGTGTGCACGTTTCTCTCTGTGATCGGAGCAGATACATACAGGCTGCTAAAGAATCTTGTGTCTCCGAGGGTACCGAGTACCATGGGATATGCAGCGCTGACTGCAGCGTTAAGTGCGCATTATAAGCCGACTCCAGTGGTGATAGCTGAGCGTTTTCGTTTTCAAAAACGTAACCAGAAAGAAGGGGAGGCAGTTTCAGACTATGTTGTCGCCCTGAGGCAGTTGTCAGCCACATGTGATTTTGGACAATATTTGGATGAGGCCTTGAGGGATCGTTTTGTTAGTGGGCTGCGTTCTGATGCTGTGCAGCGCAAGCTACTATCGGAAAAAGATCTTACATTTCCACGTGCATGTGAGATTGCTATATCCATGGAACTCGCTTCGAAAAATACGATGGAGTTTTCAGGACGCCAGGACCCTCACCACGTAAATGCCTTGACAAATGCTCCAAATTTTTTCAACAAAGGATGGAAAGGACAGAACAGGCAAGAGGGCAATAACAAGCCAAAGAACTGGAAGGGACCTAAAAAAGACACAGGAGTGAAGCAACCATGTTATCGTTGTGGTGGAAAGCATTCAGCACGTGAGTGCAAATTTAAGAGTGAAAAGTGTCATGTTTGTGCAAAAATAGGACACATTGCACGTGCTTGCAGGAATAAAAAATTCAGTCAGCAAACTCAGTATTTGGAAACTGAGGATGAATGCTCAAGTAGGAATGATGAAGCTGAACTTTTTGGAGTTTATTCAATGTACTCCATCACCTCCAGTGAGAAGGGATACACAGTGGATGTTGTGCTTGGGAACAAGAACACCACCATGCTGCTGGATACAGGATCAGCAGTGTCTGTAGTATCAGACAAATATTATCAGATGCATCTCACTCATTTCCCTATAAAACCAGCCAGTGGGCTAAAGCTCAAGTCCTACTCAGGCCAACACATTGCTGTGCGTGGATATATTATGTTACCAGTACAGTATGGGACTCAAAACATCACCCTACCACTGATCGTTGTTCAGGGAGACAGACCAGCTCTGATTGGACGAAACTGGTTAAAGAAACTACAGCTGAACTGGAAACAGATTTTCACAGTACACAAGGTACTGGTGCAGAAAGAAGCAAAGCCAGGAGTACTAGAAGTGATTCAGCGCCATCAGGCAGTGTTTTCGGATGACCAAGGCTGCATAAAGGGATTTAAAGCTAGAATCCACACTAAACCAAACACTACACCAATTTTCTGTAAAGCTCGCCCAGTTCCTTATGCACTAAAAGAAGCTGTGGAAAAGGAGCTGGACAGATTGGAAAAGGTGAAGGTTATTTCAAAGGTTGAGAAAAGTGAGTGGGCATCCCCTATTGTTACTGTGCCAAAAGCAGACAAAACAATTAGGATATGTGGTGACTACAAAGTCAGTGTCAACCAGTGTGTTGAAGAGGAAAGATATCCACTTCCTAATACTGAAGATTTGTTTGCTACTTTAGCTGGAGGAACATCCTTCAGCAAACTTGACCTTTCTCATGCCTATCAGCAGCTACAGTTAGATGAAGAATCAGAGAAGTATCTGGTCATCAACACACACAAAGGTCTCTATAAGTACAATCGCCTCAGCTATGGTGTTTCCAGTGCTCCGGCTCTTTTCCAGTCCGTGATGGATCAAATCCTTCAGGGGATGGAGCATGTGACCTGCTTTTTGGATGACATCCTCATCACGGCTTCATCTGAAAGGGATCATTTGAAGAGGTTGGAGGAAGTACTCACACGTCTGGAGAAGCATGGTGTCAGAGTGAAGCTTTCCAAGTGCAACTTTCTTCAGAGCAGTGTGGAGTACCTGGGACATCGTATTGACAGGGATGGACTGCATCCTTTAGAGGAAAAGGTAGCAGCCATAACAAATGCACCAGAACCAACAAATGTCACTGAACTGTCTTTTCTTGGTCTTCTAAATTACTACAGTCGATTTTTGGAAAATCCATCCACCATTCTTCAGCCTTTGCATAACCTGTTGAGAAAAGATGCTAAATGGATTTGGACCATGGAATGTGCAAAAGCATTCAGGGATGCAAAAAGTCTACTGCTGCAGAACAAAGTGTTGGTGCACTACAGCACAACTCTGCCATTGAAGTTAGCCTGTGATGCGTCACCTTATGGATTGGGCGCAGTCATCTCTCATGTCATGGAAAATGGAGAGGAAAGGCCCGTGGCTTTCGCATCAAGAACATTAACTGAAGCTGAGCGAAAGTATGCCCAGATAGAAAAAGAGGCCCTTGCCATAATTTTTGGAGTAAAGAAATTCCATAAATATCTGTATGGAAGGAAATTCACCCTCATAACAGATCATAAGCCACTGCTGGCTATACTAGGGCCAAAGTCAGCTGTCCCAACACTCGCTGCACTAAGAATGCAACGCTGGGCTCTTATTCTAATGGCATACAACTATGACATTGAATATAGAAGATCAGCTGAACATGCCAATGCAGATGCATTGTCACGTCTACCTCGGAATACGCCAGACAACATTGCAGAGGAGGGAAGTATCTTCTATTTCTCACATGTGGAAGAGCTACCAATAGTAGCTAAAGACAATGAGAGAGCAACCATGAAGGATCCAATCCTCAGCAAGGTCTGGAGTTACACCATGAATGGGTGGCCGAGTTATATGCAAGACGAATCACTTAAGCCTTACTTTACACGCAGACACGAGCTGTCAGCAGAACAAGGATGTGTTCTTTGGGGACAACGGGTCATCATTCCACCAGTTTACCAACAGAAAGTGCTGGAAGACCTGCATCATGAACATCCAGGTATCTGTCGTATGAAAGCACTCGCTCGCAGTTACCTGTGGTGGCCAGGCTGTGATGGTGATATACAAGAACTGGTTCAAAGCTGCTCAGTCTGTCAGGCTGTACAGAAGTCACCACCCGTTGCACCACTCCATCCGTGGAAGTGGCCTGAGAGAGTTTGGCAACGGATTCACATTGATTTTGCTGAAAAAGGCAAGCAGTATTTTTTAGTTGTCATTGACAGTCATTCAAAATGGTTGGAAGTGTTCCCTATGACATCCATTACCTCACACAACACCATTGAGGTTTTGAGAGGGTTATTTGCTTCATATGGACTTCCAGAAGAGCTCGTTTCAGACAATGGACCTCAACTTGTGTCAAAGGAATTCAATCAGTTTCTGGAGTTAAATGGGATCAGACACACGGCTGTTCCTGCCTATCATCCTGCATCAAACGGGGCCGCAGAGAGGTCAGTACAAATCCTGAAACGATCCCTGATGAAAAATGTGCTGGAAGCAGATGGTAAGGCCACATTGCCACTCAGTCATCGTTTGGCAAACTTCCTTATCATGTATCGCAGTACACCGCACACTGTGACAGGTCGTACACCAGCAGAGTTGTTCCTGAAACGTCAGATCCGGACTCGCTTCAGCCTGCTGAAACCTGAACTAAGCAGACACATTGAACAGAAACAGTCTGAGCAGAAGCGACACCATGATTACAAAACCCAACCTGTTCGTGTTTTTTCGGTGGGAGACGCTGTGCGTATCCGAAACTTCAGGAGGGGGGAAACAAAATGGACTCAGGGAACAGTTCTGAAGAAAATGGGAAGTGTTACTTACCTGATATAAGAGGGACAGAGAACACGCACAATACATGTGGACCACTTGTTACCATGGAGACAGACTGTGGAGAAACCCCCAGTTATATTTTCACCGGTTTCAGAGGGACGGCCAGAAGTGATTATGGACGGTGTTGTTCCGGAGATACCACCAAGTCCACCTGGGATTTTAACATCACACCCCTTACCTCCTGAACCACCTAAAGAGACAACTGATGAACCACCAGTATCCACCCCAGAAACCACCCAAAGCCCATCTGTGGAACGCAGATACCCAGAGAGATGCAGAGTTCCCCCAAAGAGGCTGAATCTTTGAAAATGTAGAGTTATGTTTTAGTTATTTACTGCCAGTTATTTTAGAAGTGAACAGTTTAATAATGAAAGTAATGGCTACATTTGTTCATTGTTCGTAAGGGCCACAGAATATTTCTTTAAAGGGTTGCTTATTTCAATTACAAATCTAAAAGGGGAGGAATGTAATAGAGTGAATTTGTTGCCCCCAGTGGTAAAATACAGAAGTGCCTGTTTCAGGGCTAGTTCTTGGTTGACCAATATATAACAACAAAAGGATAGTTTTGTGCACCGCTAAGAAACCAACAAGTTAGTGTGTGATGTCCCGCTGTTCAATAAAGCACCTATCCACGTCTTTCTGTCCTGATCCTTCCAAGAGCCTAATACAGAATATCACAGTTTTGTTATTGTGGCGGCTCGTGGTCTGCGATGCCGCTGCAGGTGAGATGGACTCACCTTCACTGCATCCACAATGATGCCTTGCCGGCTTAAAACCTGTGCGCTGCTTGTGCTGTTGTTGTTTTTGGTGTTTATGTGTACTGCTGGCAATGTAGGCTACTGTTACAGCAACTGTATGATCACTGTAAGGGTGGACAGTGCGCGGCTCTGGGTGAGCCGGAGGCTGGCGCGCCAGCGGGACCTGCCAAGCTGGAGACGGAGGTCGAGGTGCGTGGGGGTCCTGCCACGCCTGAAGGCGGCATGCTGTCCACTTCGGCACGCAGACTGCATGGTCCTGGGCCGTCTGCCCAGCTGCCTGTGAGCCCCAGCTCACTTCCACGGCTGCTGCGCCGCCGCTGCTTGCCATATGGGTGGACAGGGCTGGACTGGGACAAAAAAATCGGCCCGGGCATTTTGACTAGAGACCGGCCCACCAAAAATGTGACGTCATTCAGGGGTAAAACCGCAAAGGATTCTGGGAACTTGTAGCAAGCGGTACTAGCGCATGCAGGCTTTCAATTGAACTCAGTTACACAGCGATAAAAAGAAACAAAAAATGGCAAATGCATCCCTCATGGATGACATAAAGTCATATTGAGCTACAAACAACATTAGTGTAACAAGGTAGAAGCCGCAATCAGTCTTTGGCAGTGACTTTTATATAACCTTTATTTATGCCGTTAAAAAAAAGTCTAATTAACATTAAAAATGTCTTTTGTAAGAAGTAGTTGGACAGCAGAAATGGCTCAAATATTACAATAGTTCTGTAAAAATATTTAAAGTGGGGATAAAGGACCGGTTATAATGTAAGTACAATAACACAGAGTTGTAAAGATACTTGAAAAAACAGATAATTTTTTAATTCCATATATAGCCCCTTTGTAAACGCTGTTCACCGAAGTCTATTTACCAACATAGATATTACACATAAAAAATACACGCAAACATTGGAAATCAGTTTTTGGCAGGCAATCACTTTTTGGCACAACACCTGTTGCATGACAGCCACGGGAAGCCGACGGGTAAAGAGATCGGTTGTTATCGGATTACGTCGTGGAAATTGTTTAAGACATGTTTCCGAAGTAACAAAGAGCCTATGGATGGCCTATAAGATTGCTAAACAAGGGGGAGGGTGCATCCGACCTCCTCGGCTCTAATTGGTCCAGCCCAGAGTCGATCATGACCAATTGGCCAATCCAACACCTTTCATTATTTAAACCCTTCCAAAAAAAAAAAAAAAAAATCGATCGGCCCATAAAAACAAAAAATCGCCAGCGGCCCACCGGGCAAATGCCCGGTATGCCCGATGGCCAGTCCAGCTATGTGGGTGGCCATCAGGCTAGCCCCGGGGCTTCCGCTGGAGGCGCGGGCAACCGCCAGAGTGGACACTTCCCTATCGCTGGGCTGGGGCATGGGGCGCCGATTCCCTCGCCTGCTCCCTGGGTGAGGTGAAACGGGCGAGGGGGGTATGTGGCAGAGCGTGTTCTGCGATGACGCTGCAGGTTTGGTGGTGGTGATGTGTACGGCTGCCAGCGGGAGAGCTGAAGCCGTTGAATGTACTGTTACAGCAACCGTGTGATTATTGTAAGAATAAATGATGCTGCGAAGCATGAAAATGCCATCGGGTCTGCCGTGGTGGCGATCTTTTTTTTTTTTTTTTTTTTTTTTTAAATCTTAAGTGCACGCAAACCAGTGAACAAACAAAAACAAATACTGTTGATAAACTATAATACAAAAAAATCACAATTAAAATTCTCAACAACAAAAACAAAAAATATATATAATTAATATGTAAACAACTTAACAACCCCCAAAGTGTCTAAGTCACCTGATGTGTCAGTGCAACACCAAAACATAAAAGTGGGGGAGAGGGAGCAAAGTGCTCTCCGCTGACACAGGAGTGGTGAGTCCAGCGACCTGGTTGTTTCGTTTTTACCGAAAGCACATCATAACAAACAAAGTAAAGAATCAATCTCACCAGGCTAGTATCGATCCGATGCCGAATTGGGATCGATACTATTGATATTTGGATCGATCCGCCCACCACTAATGGAATGGACTGTATCGTCTTTTTTGCCTTTTCCCCCAAAATTGTCCCTACCATATCTAAAGCAGCAGGGAGAATGAGGTCCTCCACAATAGTGTAGGGTTTCTTGTTTTTTTTCGCCACTCTGTAACTGACCATGTAAGATGCTTGTAGTCTGTTTTTATTCATAAGATCTGGCACTTGAATGCAGGTTTTACTTGTTGAAAGTGATTTTAGCTGTCGCTCAAAATATTCTCTTGGTTTATTTTTCAAATGGGGATGATTTGTCTCTAAATGTCTGCGCAAAAGTGAAGGTTTCATTGAGTTCTGAGAAAATACTTTTGCACAAATAACACATTGTGGCCGGGAAAATACACCAATATTTATACATGTGAACCCCAGGAAATATAGTTGTCATCATATTTGCGCTTCTTTGATGAGGTTGTGTTACAGTCCGAGCTGTCATGCTTTCTCCCACTTTGACGCTCAGCATCAGACACTTCATCACTTTCCACATGACTGGCTCCAGCTATGCTAGCCACTTGGCTAGTAACCACAGATAAATCCGTGCTAGCATCCAAATCTGACGAACACATTGTTGATCACCTGGGCTGTCACTGGAAAATGCATCGTCAGATATGAGCTGATTGGTTGTTGTGGCCGGTGTCTCTGTGGTAGGGCCTTTTTTTTTCTTGTTAACCACTTGTCCATTTTCGCGCTGCACTGAATGCTTGGAGGCAACTTCAACGGTTAGGTGTCAGTCATTTGGGCAAGTCACACCCATGTATTTTGTCAGAGCTATTGTTTTGCTGAACACCAGAGGGTGGTATATAGTCATGTATTTGATAGCCACATAAAACTTCGGCTTTTAAAATTTTTGATCCCCACTCCAACCCCAACCCGCGTACCCCCTACAGCCACTTGCGTACCTCCAAGGGTATGCGTGTGCTAGTTTGGGAACTACTGACCAAAATACTAAATTTTGCTCTACAAGGGCTTGATATAACTTACAAGGACATTATAACACCAGTGTTCTATGTAAATTTAAAATGAATGTCATCATATGTGGATCTAATTTTTCTCAAAAAAACACCGAAGAAAAACGAATTCTTTGTTTTTACATCAATCAGTTCCCAATCCGCCCAAATAGCAAAGAGAAATTAAAAATGAATGCCATGAAAGAGTTCCGGTCTTAGGAGATTAAATGCGTATTCTTTTATTGCATAAGAAGATTTTGCAATATAATTTTCTTAACATGTTAAAGATATCAGAGTATTAAACAGGCTGATGTTTTTTGTGTGAGAGGCTCTAACAGGAGAGAGATGATATAGAGACATGACATACTATGAAAATACTTTCTACACACTTTCTAAATGTATAACTTTTTGCAGCAATTTGAACTTTTTATTTTTCTGCTTCTCTTTCTCACTCTGCTGAATTTGTCCATTTGTATCATTGGGTGTAGAAAGTTTCTGTTCCATCATATCTCACCTCTCAGCGATGGGTTTCTCAGTTTGCAGAAAGCAATCAACCATGGTAGTTACAATAAAAGCAGAAAACTTTATCAAATATCTGTTAACATTCAGAAGAAAACACAATTTTTCTCTTAAAATCACAGGGCCAAACTTCGTGTACTTTAACCCTTTAAGACCTACCATAGAACCAAGTCCGCCAGAGCTTATATTATATTTTTACATGTTGTAGTGCCATTTTTGGGAGCATTTCAAGTTGATATACATCAATACAAACATTATAGCCCAAATTTTAATAATATGTCATTTTCATTCATTCATTTTCATTTATTTATTCATTTCAGGCACAACAAAATACATACATTGAACATAAAGTGCACAAAACAAAAAACAAAAATTACCTGAAAAGGAGTGGGACGAAGAAAACTTATTAAATCCCACCCCTATACTCACTCATCAACAAAAAACAATAAGCTTCCCACAGCTACGCCCATCATTACAACCAAACAAACCATCACCAGCCTCGGGCACATGCAAGCATCTCAACGGCAGCTCGCAACAACAATTAGAACCATGGGGAAAGGGGTGATCCTCTGGCCCAACCCTGCATTCCTACTGATGGCCCCATCGGAAGTCCAGCTGTTGAAGTCAGTTGAGTTACGAACATCTCCCCCTGGGGACCTAGAGAAGGAGGCAGCTGCGAGCCAGGTTGCTCTGTGCCATCTCTGTGTTTTGTCACAGCATGTCTTGCATATCTGGTCGATTAGGACGACAGACCAGCTTTTTGTGAGGTTCTACTCTGGAATTCTGGGCAGACCCCTGTCTAAGTCGCAATTGTTCCACAGGGTTGTGGAGGCCATTCAGCAGGCAGACATTTACAACACACATGGATTTATTTTTCTTCTTCAACGTGCTGTGATGTAAAAAATAGACTCTGAAGTCAAAGTCTTTTTTCTTTATCATCACAGCTCTGGGAAATATTTAAGGCTCAGCCAAGCAGACTAATTCATTGCAATAAATAACTAAATTGCACCCTCTGTTGATTACCAGCTCTAAACACAACCCAGCGTTTATATTTGAGAGGTGTTTTTGTATAAGAAAGGTGGAGAATGACAAGGATCTGACTGTCTGAAGTTACACAAAGAAAAATATAGTTATATCTGGTTTTGTGGGTAGAGAGAGTGACAGATTCTCTTGAGATTTCTTAAATCAAATATACATACACTTTTGAAGTGACATGTAACATGGATGTAATCCAGAGAATACACATATAACCAGGGACAGGGACCCTAGAAACAGTACAACAGTAAATTATTTCATTTTTCTTTTTAACGAAAATTATTAACCTATGCCCATAAATGTGAAAGAGAGATTTATATGTGCATGCAGCTAAATTTGTGCAGGTCCACCACTACAAACGTGTTAGAGAGCACAGCTCATCCAGTGAGAACCTTGTGCACTGTCCATGGTGCTGAAATTTTAACAGTTTAATAAATTTAATATTTCACTATTTCTAGACGTGTGCAATAATGCAAGATTTGATATTAATCTGATATCAAGTAAAATACACGACTGATACCAGTACCAATACTTTTTTAATAATTAAGCTCCATCATCAGATTGCTAATTCTGACTGAATGAATTTTTATGACCTTTAAGTGTTTTCTTTTTTTCTTTGGATTATTAATTAGTTAAAATAAAAACAATAATCTAGCACATCTAATAGTATTTTAACTACAGTAATCACACAGTATCCTTTTCACATTTAGCATAACACGGTAATTATATTGAATCAAATCTGAGCCATAATATGTTTGGTATATTTGTTTCAATTCCTGTAATTGTTTTCATTTAAATGTTTCAGTTAGATAAATGTATTATATCAAGGTTTTAGCATAATTGAGACTTTAGGAGTTGGCTAAAGTAAGAATTAGCCATTTCCACTATAAATTAAAGTAATATAACTGAATTATCACTATTACCACAGTTATCTGCCTGGATATTCTTTACTTACTGGGTTGCTGGACAGTCCTGGTTAGCTGAGCACATTTGCTTACTTGTTTGCCTGGCACTGCTGAGTCAGGTGACAGTAAAAATAAAACACAAGAGAAGAGAAGCAAACTGTGGCTGCTCTGTGACACCTGAAAACAGCAGCATTTACACAGACAGTCAGGTTGCCTCTTTGATGAAACCGCAGCAGTGCATACAGGAGAACAGAAAAGGAAAAAGAGAAAAGAGAAGAAAGAGAAAAGAGGAGAGAGAAAAGAGAAGGAAAAAGAAAAAAAAAAAAAAAAAAAGAAGGAAAAAAAAAAAAAATAATAATATGTCATTTTCATTCATTCATTTTCATTTATTTATTCATTTCAGGCACAACAAAATACATACATTGAACATAAAGTGCACAAAACAAAAAACAAAAAGAAGAAGGAAACTTATTAAATCCCACCCCTATACTCACTCATCAACAAAAAACAATAAGCTTCCCACAGCTACGCCCATCGTTACAACCAAACAAACCATCACCAGCCTCGGGCACATGCAAGCATCTCAACGGCAGCTCGCAACAACAATTAGAACCATCATAACTAAATACAGAATATATAATAATTATAAATTGCGTTACCACAGGTAACAGGCAATAATAATTACATAGTGACAAACACACATACATATACATACATACATATATATCTACACACACATATACATACATACGCACACACTTTTTTTTTTCTTAATGTCTGCATTAAGTGCATAGTAATTACATAAATTGCAAAAAAGTGCAATAACCTACAAAAAAAATTAAAATTGTTTTTGTTTTTTTAACATATATTTCTAGTTAGAGAAATTTAAGAGGCTTATCCCACAAAACTGTAAATACAAGATAGTTTCCCACCACAGGAAATTTATTTTGAGTGTGTTCATAGTTTTAGTTGAAATACATCAATTTTTATATACTGCAGGAAAAACGAAAATAAATATTATAATGCAAATTTGCAAAAAAAACAGCATATGCATCAAAATAAACTATTTCCAGCAGTGTAATATGAGTCCTAAGCATCCCAGAAACGACACAAAAAGTCATAAAGTCAAACACAACTTTTAAAAACACCAGTATAGGCTCATAAGGCCCTGATAGTAAAAAAATACATTTCCGCAAAATGACATCACTTCCGGTTTTGGGCAGGTCATGGCGGACATGCGATATTTCGTGCTGATGGATGTAGGAAGTGTTACAAACAGCTGATCGGATCGGCAAAGCGTGTTTCTGGAATATTATGTTTTTGTTGCTGCAAGCGCTTTTTATGCAGTTTTTGCAAAGCTATATGTGGAAGGAAACTGTGACTTAGGACAAGCTGATGGCATAAGATTTAAGTACAACTTCTCCGGTTTCATATGCAAAAAAAATGATTGCGCTAGCTTATGTGGTTGCAGTGCTACCGGGATTTAAAAATAGTTACGCAAAACGGAGCGTGCCCGCTCCGACCGGCTTTAAAGGATTAATCAGAAGGAAAAACAAACTAAGAAAAAAGGTAAACTGTCATGATAAGCATTTTGTGTTTTCTTGTATTTTTGTGTCCAAGTCCAAAGCAAAATGTCCACGAAAGGCACTGGAGCTGAGGAAACTCATACTCAAACTCAAATTTATAAACAGTTCAGGGGGCCGGCCCGGAGGTTGACGGCACAACAGTCATAACAGACATACCAAAACAGTTCAGGAAGTTAACCCATAGGTTGACGGTACCAAATTTCAGAAAGTTCTGGAAGCCGACCGCGGAGCCAGCGGTGGCAACGGAACACTTCTGGAAGCCGACTGCGGAGCTAGCAGCCAAGATGGAGTAGCTCTTGAGGTCGACCGCAGAGCCAGCAGCAGCGACAAAGCAGTTCTGGAGGCCAGCTGTGAGGAAAGTGGCGGAACTACAAACCACAGCCTTGGTAGGGCACTGGTTCAGTAGCTACATTCAGTAGCTTTAAAAACATGAGAAACTGTTTTCAATTCTGAACTGGAAACGGCAGAGTCTGTTCTTGTAGTTCCAGACTTAGCAAGAGCTCGTGACAAAGAGTCAATCTCACTCACCGAGATGGAAGAATCTAGAGTGGAACCGTACATCCTGGCACTGGGATTTCTTCAGCGGTTGGCGAATCTTCATTAACAGACTTGGGCAGCTGCTTCAGAATCAGAATCAGAATACTTTATTAATCCCGAAGGAAATTAGGGTTACAGCAGGCAGCACGCTAATGGCGCATGCGCACTTACAAAGGAACCTTCTGACCAACTTTACACAAACATTACATTGGGGAGACATGTCAGAAAGGTAGGCTGATAGGAAAAAAACAACGAAAATACATAACATGAGGTAAGAGGAGGAGAAAAAAAACTCCACTCAGACTGAGCTCCTAGTGGGAGAACAGTTTGATAACAGAAAAAACACCTTAGCACAAAAAGCACATGACTATCAATACACCATAGAAACACAAGACAAGCAACAGGGGCAGGTAAAGGGTAAGAGAGAGCCGGTGTAGACAGCGCATCAGGTCCTGCAGCATGTCTGCACTGGTCCAGTTGACTGCCATCTTCCCCGGTAGGGCACAAGCATCGAAGGCGTTTGGAAAGGGAGGGGGGATCAGTGTGTGCATATGTGTGTGTGTGTGTCCAGAGTTCAGCTGAGACAGTGTCCTTCGCCCTGCTAGGCTAAGTAAACAGTCTTCCAGCCAACCCAGGTGGCCTTGCATAGAATGGGGGGAACAGTCTAAACACAGTCGTTATCAGGGTGTTTTTGTTCGGCACCCTGAACAAAACTCCGCTCTTGATGCGGAGAGGGTCTCCGCATCAAGTGATGATGGTTTTTACTTTAGTGCGAGCAACTCATATGAATTTCAAAGCTGTTCTCTCAATCTCCCGTTGGAGAGCCGTGAACTTTCTATGATGTTATCCAAACTTACATTCTGTGATGTTGTCATTCTTTTTGCTCAAAGAGCAGGTTCTGAGAACTCACGATCGCAGTGCACTTCCCCAAGATGTGATCGAATTTGCGCTCAAAGGTGTTATTTGAGCTAGCCCCTCCAGATGTAATCCAGTTTTTCACTCAGAGGTCTTGTTCTGAGTATTCACGGCAGCCGTGCGTTCTCGAAGATCTTCTCCGTGCTGCACTCAATGAGCCCATTTTGAGAAACTCACGCCTCGTCCCATCATTTCAATCCCAGCGGGCAGCCTTGTGGGGGTTTGAACAGCCGGTTTCGCTTCCTTAATTCTTTGATAAGCCAGGGCCAAGCCAGCTCCGATCAGCAAGAACCCTCTTATCATTGTTCTGAATAGGTAGATATCTTCAGCAGTCAGGCTCACCCGAGCCCAGACTTCTCGTTGAGAAGGGGTGTCAATTGCATTCAGAGACCAGTTGATCAAATCCATAATTCCTCTTTTAGGTTTTAGAGAACAGACTGTGAGAGAGTGTTCCAGGGAAAAGTAAGTAAAAACACAAGACAAGACAAGGACATAAGAAGCTAAGCAGGGAAGATAAGGGCAGGAGAGGAGAAAGTGCGACCACCTTCACTGAGAGCCAAACATATGATATGATATATTCGAGGAAGTCCAGGGTTCTGAGCATGGTGAAGAGAGCCGGTGGCGCAGACAGTGCTTCTTCCTGAAAGCGGGAGAGGCGAAGGAAACTGAGAGTCTCGGAGCAGCAGTGACCGGCTCCTCATCCTCTGACCCCATTCCTGCCAAGCATGAGGCAGGTGAGGGGTTGTCAGAACAGGACGTGAAGGAAGAGGGATTCTGATGCTGTGACTGCAGCTGCTGCGGCAGTGCCGTGGTAAGCTTCATCTGCTCCGGCAGTGGTGAAGAGATGGAGAGAGCAAGCTCACCAGCCCTGACTTGCACCATCCAGAAAGCTACAGAGCTGCCCAGCCCAGTGTCCGAAGAAAACCTAGTTAGCCGAGGTTTGCTCCGAATAACAGCATCTACCGCGCTCAGCCTAACTGCCATGGTTCTCAAATACTTTTGCATAATTGTTATTATGGTTTCAGGCTGGTTTCACTCATTATGCATGAACATCACATCCACAACACTTCGGATTTTGTTGAGAAGGTGAGAGATGTCATTATGGTGAAACCATGGTCTTGTACAATGTTAGATCTCTCTTCACTTGCATCCCAGTCAAGTGTTGGCGGTAGTTCTTAAGAGATCCAGCAACAGGACTGCTCTCAGCATTGTTTGTTTTTGGAACTGTGTCTTCATTCCACCTACTTCACAAACAAGGGCCAGTTCTACAGAAAGAAACATGGGTGTGCCATGGGTTCCCCAGTTTCACTCATCGTGGCCAATTTGTACATGGAAGAAGTGGAAAAGAGAGCTTTGCTATCCTACCCTGGAACACCACCAAGCCATTGGTTTAGATATGTGGATGACACCTAGGTGAAAATCAAATCTCAGGACGTACCACAATTCACGGATCACATTAACCCGGTCAACCAACACATCAAATTCACCAGGGAGGATATGAAAAGTGGGAGATTAGCCTTCTTAGACTGTGAGATTTCCATCAGTAATGGGGCCCATCTAAAAGCTGATGTGTAACTGTTACACCCCTAGTCTAGGCGTTTAGAGACACACATAAGGTTGGAGGAGAGAGAGACAAATACCCGCCCTGGTTCCCAAGCCAAACATCCAAAACCAGTTGTGAGTAAAAAAAAGCTGATTTTATTGAAGGTAATGAAGCATAGCTCCAGGGTGAACCCAGGCCAAAATAATAAACAAAACCAACTAAGTCCCACCAGAGAAAACTAACTAAACCCTACGAAAAAAAACCCATAACAAACAAATGACAATACTAACCCTCGCTCCCTAACCCGGAAAATAGGAGAAAACTGTTCCCAAAGAAAAAGGCGGCTCACCCCTTCCACTTCAGCCTAAGGGTGCCTAAGCACTAAGTTATGGTAAATGGTAAATGGACTGATTCTTATATAGCGCTTTTCTACTCTCTCGGAGCACTCAAAGCGCTCTATACAACATGCCACATTCACCCAATCACACCCATTCTCACAAGCACTTTATCTATACTTAGTGCTATTTAACTACATTCACACACATTCATACTCCGATGGATGCATCGGAGAGCAACTTGGGGTTAGTATCTTGCCCAAGGATACTTGACATGCAGACTGGAGGAGCCAAGGATCGAACCACCAACCTTCCGATCAGTAGGTGACCTGCTCTACCTCCTGAGCTACAGCCACCCCACAGTTAACACAGCAGGAGCGGCTCTCACAGATCACGCTCACACAAATACACAGCAAAAGTATAGGTTGGAAACCAGGGTCAGGACCGCGTTGGCTGTCAAGCTACTCGCTCGCTCCACTCTCTCTCTCTCCGGCGGGAGCTGTCAGAGTGGCTTTTTGAACGCGGTCACGTGTTCCACGGTCCAATCAGCTGCTCACTACTCTTCATTAGGGGAGGGACCTGCAAAGAGTCTTAAGCACAGTAAAGAGACACAGAACAAAACAGCCCACACAGTGTTCTTATGGCCACAGCCGTAACACCCCCCTTCCCAAAATCAAAGACATCTCCTTTGTAGATGTTTTGGACAGTTATGTTTAAAGGAAGACACGGGATAGGGCATCCGCTAACACATTCTCTGTGCCCTTTTTATGGCGGATTTCCAAGTTGAAATCCTGCACCAGGAGAGACCATCTCATCAGCCTTTGGTTCGAGTTCTGCATTCGCATTAGGAATACCAGGGGATTGTGGTCGGTATAAACGATCACAGGCGAGGGGCTGGAACCGACGTACACCTCAAAATGCTGCAATGCGAACAGCAGAGAGAGGGCCGCCTTCTCAATCATGCTGTACCCTCGCTGATGGACATTGAATTTCTTTGAGAAATAGCCGATTGGGTGATCCACACCATAATGGTCTTCCTGTAGCAATACGGCACCTGCTCCGTTTGCACTAGCATCTACCTCTAATTTAAAAGGGCGTGCAAAATCAGGGGCAGCCAGCACTGGCGCACTGCACAGGAGAGTCTTAACAGCCAGGAATGCACTCTGACACGCAGAGGACCACACAAAAGGTTTCAACACACTAGTGAGGCTAGTGAGGGGTGCGACCACTTCCGCAAAATTTTGACAGAAACCCCGGTAGTAGCCCACCATCCCGAGAAAACGGCGGAGCTCACGCCTAGTCCGAGGGGCAGGAAAGTCCAGTATGGCCTGGATTTTGGCCAAGATAGGGCACACTTGTCCCTGACCCACCTGTTTTCCTAAGTACATCACCATGGCTTTACCAAAATCACACTTGGCGAGGTTGAGGGTGAGGGATGCCTTTTCCAGGCAATGGAACACATCAGTGAGTGTCTCCATATGCTCTGACCAGGTGTCTGAATAGACAACAATATCATCTAAATATACTTCACACTTGCAGATGCCTCCCAGCACGATATTTATGAGCCGTTGGAATGTGGCGGGAGCGTTGCGCAACCCAAAAGGCATGACAGTGTACTGAAGAAAATGGTCAGGAGTAACAAAGGCAGAGATTTCGGCCGCGCGTGATGTTAGAGGAACTTGCCAATAGCCCTTTAACAAGTCCAGCTTAGTAACAAACTTCGCAGAACCGACCCTATCGACACAATCTTCCATTCTGGGAAGAGGATAGGAGTCAGGTTTGGTCATGCTGTTCACCTTCCGAAAATCTGTACAAAACCGTGGGGTCTTATCCGCTTTAGGCACTAGGAGACACGGGGAACTCCACGCACTAGAGCTAGGAACAGCAAGACAATTTTCCAACAGATAAGAGACTTCTGTCTGGAAAAGTGCACGTTTAGTGGGATTCACCCAGTAGGCATGCTGTTTGATTGGAGGATGGTCCCCCACATCGATATCATGCTCAAGCACGGTGGTACAGGATGGAGTGTCCGAGAAAAGATTAGGATGATTCTCAATCAACCGACACACGTCGTTTTGAACATCATCATCTACCTCAGTTAAATGTGACCTTAAATCACGTAGGATTTCAGAATTCCTAAATCGTGCACAGCCCACAGCACAACCGAAAACCAAATCGTCACCTACTGGGTCATACCGGGTTTCGGAACCTGGCACCCCCACAGTCGCAACTGTTGACACACCACCAGCAAAGTAGGGCTTCATCATATTAATATGACACACACGACACTTTTTCCTTCGCTCTGGGGTGTCGATGACATAATCCGTGTCACTCAATTTCGCCTGCACTGTATACGGACCACTGAACTTTGCCTGGAGAGAAGATCCAGGGACCGGTTACTCACATAATCCAACACATTTTCCTTAGGAGCATCTGTGTCGGACAGGAAGTTCTCCTTGAGCAGTCGCATCGGGCCACGCACTGTGTGACCGAACACCAGCTCAGCAGGGCTAAATCCTAGCGACTCCTGCACACTTTCCCTCACTGCTAAAAGGAGCAGCGGCAACCCCTCATCCCACTCCTTTTCAGACTCAAGGCAAAATTTCCGCATCGATGAGTATGTGTTCAAAAGGTGCCCCTAAAACTGGAATAGGGTGTAATGGAGCGGGTGGAATGACTTGGTTAGGCTTACCGCTAATCTGACAGGTGTGACAAGAACGACAATACTTAGCAACGTCATTCTTCAATCCTGGCCAAAAGAAATGACGCAGAATGCGGTGGTAGGTTTTTCTAATACCTAAATGTCCAGAAAAGCTGTCATGGGCAAGACTAAGAACTTTGTGTCGGTACTGTTGAGGCACCAGAACCTGCTTAAACACATTCCAGCCCAGATCACCAGCTGTAGGCGGATACCAGGTACGCATCAACACATCATCCTCAACACTGAGCCCTTCAGCGGGTCACAGGTTTTAGATTCAGGCTCCGGCTCACCACCAGCGCAGAGAAAAGAATCAGACAAATCAACATCACCATACCTGCGCCTGTGCGCGCGAGTTACAGCGCAGGCAGGAAAAACAGAGGGGGAGCGCTCAGCAGCAGGGTCAGATAACAAAGTATCAGGCACAGGATTCTCAACCACTCTCGGGGTAGAAAACACTTTCCCGTTCGCTAAATCATTCCCCAGAATCATCGCAACTCCGGGTACTGGCAACTGATCGCGCACTCCAACCGGTACCGAACCCGAAACGAGCGGCGATTGAAGAAACACATTGTGTAGTGGTACTCGCAGCACATCCATTTTTACTCCCCAGACAAGAGCAACCGAACCACAAAAAGAGTCATCAGAAAAAGGTAGAATACCCTCAAAATGAGTGTCTGCGCGGATCCAGTGTCACGCAAAATCGTGATCGGCACCCAATCCTCCTCTTTTCCGTTCAAAGAAACAAATCCTTCCGACACAAAGGGACGGTAGCTGTCATCAAAGCTTTCACTTCCCACTTCATTGCTAGGTGAAGTGGAAGCAGACATAGAACGAACGAAACCCACACTTTTCGGCTTCCTTACCGTGTGGGCCTGCTCCCTGCGCTGTAGTGATGGGCAAACAGCGACGAGGTGCCCAATTTCATGACAATAGAAACATTTGCGATCTGACACAGGAATAGCAGCAGAACGTGTCTGGTGCTTAGGGGAAACCCTATAACTTTTGGCAGGATGAGTTGTGGAAGTGTACTCACGGCGCGCCGTTGAAAGTGCGGCACGATGAGTTAACACAAATTCATCGGCAAGGACAGCAGCTTTAGACAATGACCCCACCTTCTGTTCGTTAAGGTACACCACAATATTTTCAGGGAGACATGTCTTAAACTCCTCCAGCAGGATCAACTCTTTCAGCTGAGTAAAGTTCTCTGCTTTACTGGCAGCCAACCACTTGTCAAATAAGACAGCTCTCTCACGTGCAAACTCCACAAACGTTTGACTGTCGGACTTGCTACAGGCACGAAACTTCTGCCAATACGCCTCCAGGACTAATTCATAAGCCCACAAAATAGTGGATTTGACAATCTCATAATCCAGACTGTCAGCAATGGAAAGACTCGCACAAACCTCCTGCGCAGTAAAGAGACACAGAACAAAACAGCCCACACAGTGTTCTTATGGCCACAGCCGTAACAGTACCATAAACCTACGCATACCGATCATCCACTGAAGCAAAAACTGGTTATCATCAGGACACTACAACACAGAGCGAACACCATCCCCACAGACACAGCGACCAGGGAAGCAGAAGAACATCACATTAAGAAGGCCCTGAGTAAATGTGGTTATCCCAGCTGGACTTTTGTCAAAGCTGGGAAGGCACCAAAAGAAAGTTCCAGCCGATCCAAGAGACCTGTGGTGATCCTCTATGTGTAAGGAGTATCGGAGCAGTTGAGACGCATTTTTTCTAAACATTGTGTCTGTGTGGCTTTTAAACCCCAAAACACGCTGCACCAAAAATTGGTCCGCCCCAAGGATTGGGTCCCCCGACACACAGAGTAACAAAGTGTTGGGTCTGCGCTTCCACAGGCCCCGCTAGTTTAGAAATTTATTCTCGTTAACGACAAAAAAAAGACGAACATCTTCAACCGGCTTTTACTTGCTAGCAAGGGAAGGTTGGTTGGAACCAAGCTCTTGAAGCTCAACGCTCCTCACCTGTCTCCAACCCAACTTCTTCAACAAGCAGCCCTTCTTGCAGCTATTTATTTCCTTGACAGCTACTTTTTACACAAGCACCTCCCCTCATAAACCCCCCCTATGGTTCTAAAAGACAAGGCACTATGTGTGTATGTGTGTGTACGTATAAGCACCTGTATGCATGTGCAAGAGTGTGTGTGTGTGTATGTGTGTGTATATGTGAGAATGTGTTTGGGGGTGTGTTTGTGTGATCTCCTGCTCACCAAAAGGGTCATAAAAGCAGGGAGCTTACCACACAAGAAACAGATCTTTCAGATAGGATGTGCCTATAATAAAGCCTCCCCCAGCACCAGAGTAGCTGGAGAGTTGGTCAGAGACAAAGGAATGTCTTTGATCATGCTGCTTGAACTAAGACTTTACAAATTTAAGAAACACAATGACAACATTTAACAATTTGACTCCAACACATAGTGTACCCTGTTAAGTGCCAGGAGGATTTCCAGGATTTATATATCGGGGAAACCAAACAACCTCTGGCAAAGTGGATGCCATAACACAGAAGAGCTACCTTGTCAGGCCAGGACTCCTCATTCTATTTACACCTACAGGCCAGTGGACACTCTTTCACTGATGAGGATGTACACATCCTGGACAGGGAGGAATGCTGGTTTGAGCGGGGATTCAAGGACGCCATTTATGTAAAAAGGGAAAGACCATCTCTGAATTGTGGAGGGGGCCTAAGGGTACATATTTTGCCATCATACAATGCTGTGATTGCAGCCAATTCCCCAACTCTCTGTGAATGGTACTCATGGCCATTGATCAGTGGGCTTTGATCAGTGGTTGTTGATCAATGGTCATGAGAATTTGCGTAATTATGATGAAGGAACTGACCTCCCAGCCCATTGCTCCTTCAGTGGGCCGGTTTCAGTCATGGTGCAAATGCACTTCTTATAAGAGTGGGGAAACCTGCAGTCAGCTGAGTCTGAAGAAGTCACTTGGATGAGTGACGAAATGTTTCTCCCACTGAAAACGCTATGTCCAGATGAACAGAATTAACTTTTGGAGATGTGGAAGTAACAATTAGTCCAAGCATGTTTGTAGACATTAGTTGCATCCTATCATTTAGGATGTAACAAATTGATTTTAATATTGGCTAAGGTCTTGTTTTGAGTATCATTGTGGTAATAAACAGTTTGGTCTTGTTTGCGGCGTGATGACGTGATTCTGTATGGTCATGTGTTATCCCATTGTTAAATCCTGTGTTTTATAATGTATCTACAGAACGGATCAGATCCTCTTTCAAGAATATCAAGGTGTGAAGATGCTTCAGAGGAAACCATTAGTTTTCTTTGTCTTGCTGTGTGTCCTTGCCATTGGAGTCATTTCAAGAGCTTCATGGATTTTAAATGTGTACCAGGATTTCTTCCTCCCTCAGAATGAAAGTGTTTGTGCCTGCAACAAATGTTTAATGGAATATGACCCATGGTTTGTGAACTTATGAAAGAATCTCCTGAGCCCTTTCTATCACCCACAAACAATATCTCAGAGGATACATTTAACTGGTGGAAGGTAAATGTTAACTTCTGTATTTTAAACGTATGTATGTAGGTATGTATACTTTTTTTTACTGATTTCAAAGACAAGTCATTATCATCTTTTTAACCAAATTTCCAGTGCTAATAGGGATGTTTTTTAATAAATATACTCTCAGAATAATCAGTACAAAAAAGCTAGTGAACTCAACAAATTAATTAATTACTTTTGTTATGTCAGCGCATACAGACAGACAGACGCAACTTTGCTGTCTACAATAAAACAGTGGACAAGGTTTTTCAGATCTTCCCAACCAAAGTCAATTTCACAAGATCCAGCCCTGACCTTTGTAGAACTTGTGCTGTGGTTGGGAATTCTGGTAATCTCAATGGATCGCATTATGGACCACTGATAGACTTTCATGATATTGTTATAAGGTAAGAGTAGAACATACTATTTTGAAATCTTCATGCATGTGTTATCTTTAAATATCTGTAAGCATTGCTAAAACCTTTAAAACTCAATTGAATAAGATATTTTCTTTCCCCAGTATGGACGTTCATTCTACATATATCATCCAATAGATGATAATATGAACAATATATCTTCTGTGCTTTTTAGAATAAACCGTGGGCCCACAAAAGGCTTTGAAAGAGATGTTGGAAACAAAACAACATACCATGTGATGTATCCAAGGAGTTTCAAAAATTTGGACAACACCACACATCTTGTGTTTTTTCCATTCAAAATTTTCGATCTACAGTGGCTTATCCGGTCTTTTGCTCAAAGGTATGTGTGTATTACAAAGGTAATATTTTTATTTGGTCCTGTATCTTGGTGATTTAACATTTATGATTTGAAAGTGTAGTCTGAATACATAACTGCAAGACAAAACCCTTTGAATATACACTTTTGTATATTTTGTATTATATTTTCTAAAAGGAAAAAAATGAATGAAGAAAGGAGAGCCCACAAGAAATAAAAGTAATGGGAAAAAAATGATCAGAATCCGAATTGCATTTATTAGCCAAGTATGCATGCACAAACACATACAAGGAATATGGTTCCGGTCGCTGGTGTCTCTCAAGCACAACAATGTAAAATACACAATATATGAGCAACACAATGAACAATATACATAAACCACAATATAAAAACGTCTAAATCCTTATATACAGAAAATACAAGATTACAGAAATGAATACCACAGAGTGTACATAAACTGCAGTTGCAATCTGGCAGTGTGAAGCAATGTGACAGTTCAACAGTTTAGGAGGGAAATGGCAAGGGGAAAGAAACTGTTTCTGTGTTGGGTGGTCCTGGTCTGCAGGCTTCTATACCATCTGCCAGAAGGCAGCAGGTCAAAAGGTCTGTGTCCAGGGTGTGAGAAATCTGTGATGATTCCCCCTGCCTGTTTTCTGGTTCTTGAGAGGTACCAATCCTGGATGGAGGGCAGGGGGGCTCCAATGACCTTTTTTGCTGCCCGTAAAGTCCACTGCAGTCTGCACCTGTCCTTTTTAGTGGCTGCTCCATACCAGACTGTGATGGAGGAGCACAGGACAGACTCAGTGACTGCAGTGTAGAACTGGATCAGCAACTCCTGTGGAAGACTACACTTCCCCAGTTGTCTCTGGAAGTGTATCTTCTGCTGGGTCTTTTTGAGGATGGAGGAGATGTTAGTCTCTCACTTCAGGTCCTGGGAGATAGTAATACCCAGGAACCTGAAGATTTTCACAGTAGACACCGCGTGGTCTGATATGGTGAGATGGAGCAGTGTTGAGGGATGTCTCCTGAAGTCCACTATTATCTCTACAGTCTTAAGCATGTTCAGCTCCAGATTGTTCTGACTGCACCAGAGTACCAGCGGCCCAACTTCCTGTCGATACTTACAGAAAGACATAAAAGAGAGAAATAGACAAGTGACATGTATTGAGGTAGGTCGGAGGGGGGACAATGTAATTTCACATGAGATAAAGTGGCAGGAGTGAGCAGCAGTACAAATTTGAGCCATACAAGACTAAAAGTGGCAATTAGTGCAATATTGTCTCATGAAGGGTTTGTTCCCTTCGCCTCCGGGTCGGGGAATGGATCCTGACCGTAGTCTGTGCTTATGCGCTGAGTGGCAGTTCAGAGTACTCAGCCTTCTTGGAGTCCCTGGGTGGGGTACTGGAGGGTGCTCCCCCTGAGGACTCTGTTGTCCTACTGGGAGATTTCAATGCTCATGTGGGCCATGACAGCAAGACCCAGAGGGGCGTGATTGGGTGGAACGGCCTCCTGGATCTGAGCCTGAGCGGTGTTTTGTTATTGGACTTCTGTGCAAACCACAGTTTGGCGATAATGAACACCATGTCCATAAGTGCACATGGCACCAGGACACACTAAACGATCGATGATCGATTTTGTGTTTGTATCACCAGACCTGAGGCCACATGTTTGGACACTAAAAGTAAAGAGAGGGGCTGAGCTGTCAATTGATCACCACCTGGTGGTTGGTTGGATCAGGTGGAGAGGGAGGACAATGGACAGACCTGGTGCACCTAAACGCACAGTGGGGGTGTGCTGGGAACGCCTAGCAGAGGTCTGTGAGATCCTCAACAGCATTGAGTCCAAATGGACCATGCGGCCACAGCTCAGTGCAGCGGCTTCTGCAATGGAGATGCTGAACAAGGTAGTTGGTGCCTGTTGTGGTGGTAATCTCTGAACCAAATGGTGGACACCAGAGGTGAGGGGAGCCACAAAGCTGCAAAAGGAGTCCCTTGGTTAGCCTGTGGGACTCTGGAGGCAGCTGATAGGTACTGGCAGGCCAAGCGGAACGCAACGTGGGCGGTGGCTGAAGGTGTGGGAGCAATTTGGAGAGGCCATGGAAAAAGACTTTTGGACTGCCTCGAAGAGATTCTGGCAAACCGTCAGGCGACTCGGGAGGGGAAAGTGGTGATCTACCTGCACTGTGTATAGTGCGGGTGGAGTGCGGCTGACTTCGACTGAGAAAATTGTGTGTGTTAATGGGTGAATGACTGGGTGTGTAAAACGCTTTGGGGTCCCTAGGCGGGACTAGTAAAAGTGCTATACAAATCCAGGCCATTTACCATTGTGTTCATCAGTACATAACTGAAACCAAGTGGAGGGTAACACATATTTACATTATTTGTACAGTATGAATGATTTGCTTTGGTACCTGGTCAAACTTAAGCTCTCCTCTGTCTGCCTGTTTGCGCTTCTCCTACAGCAAACTCCGGGCAGCAGCTTCTCCCCCCTCGTTCACATGAGTAAGTGCTGTGCTCAGTTGCCTAGTACGACTGAGCACCTGAGCTCAGATGATACCAAAATTAGCGCACAGTCGTAAATTCCCCCTATGTGCTTCAAATATTGTGTGTAGTTTTTGTTTTATACAGTTGTCAGTCAGGCCTCTAACTATGAAACAAATTACACTCCACTCCACTCCGGGCTTCTGAAAAAATGACTTAAGCCCAGTAAGCCACTCCCCCGCTCCGCCGATGGTTGACTCCAAATCTCCCGACCACTATGTCGATCTGAGACAGTGAGACCAAGACAGCGAGACCAAGACAAGACCGAGGGGTCAGAGACCAAGACAAGACCAAGACCAAAGTCCGTTGAGACCAAGACAAGACCAAGACCACGTAAAAGTGGACCAAGACCGGTCTCGAAACATCAAACTCTAGTACATTCAACCAGCCTCACAACAGCAGACCACATGTAACCACACCAGCCCACAGGATTCTTTGAGACCAGCTACCCACACAGCTGCAGCAACAATCAGTTTGCATGACCGAAGAATTTCTGCACAAACTGTCAAAACCATCTCAGGGAAGCTCATCTGCATGCTTGTCGTCCTCATCAGGGTCTGGACCTGACTGCAGTTCGCCATTGTAACCAACTTGTGTAGGCAACTGCTCAAATTTGATGGTGTCTGGCACATTGGAGAGGTGTTCTGTTCACAGATGAGTCCCAGTTTTCACTGTTCAGGGCAGATGGCAGACAGCGTGTGTGGTGACATGTGGGTGAGTGGTTTGCTGACGTCAACATTGTGGATCGAGTGTCCCATGGTGACTGTAGGGTTCTAGTACGGGCAGGCGTATGTTATGGGCAACGAACACAGGTGCATTTTATTGCTGGCATTTTGAATGCACAGAGATACCTCGACGAGATCCTGAGGCCCATTGTTGTGCCATTCATCCACATTTGTTCAGGCCCTGGTAGGAATTCTGAATACCAGCCACTTCTTTTACCTGACGGTGGTACATACTATGCCGGGGACCTGTTGTCCCATGATATTTCCTCCTCCTGCTCCTCTTCTTTCTTGGGTTTCTGCTGCCTGAGGTATAACAAACTAAGTTTGGTTAGTAAATATTTATAAGTTACACTTACAAACATGCATAAACACTAGCTCATGCATATTTTGATTTATTTTGATGAATTAGTCCATAATTCCTTCTTCTAGTCTTCAGTAGTCCAGTGGCGGTGTTTCATGGCCCAGGCAAGCACTCTTTATATTATTCTGACATCTTGGCAATGGCTTTCTTGCTGCAACTCGTTCTGTCAAACCTGCAGCTTGAAGTCTTCTCTTTACAGTTGAAACTGAGACTTGCTTACTATGAACACTATTAAGCTGTGCTTGAAGCTGTTGTCCTGTGAACTACCTGCAAGCTGTTAACTCTCAGAAACCTGTCCTCTGATTAAGTTGTTGCTTTGGGCCTACCAGAATTCTTCCTGTCACAGTTTGCCCCAGTTTGTTAATAGTGAAGCAAACTGTACTCACTTACACCTTGACTTTCTTTGCAATTTCTCTGTAGGAAAGACCTACATTTTTAAGTGTAATGAGGGTCTGTCTTTCTTCCATTGTTAATTTCCTTTTTCTTACCATTTTTGTATCAACACACTACTTTCTGCAATATGGTAAATGGCCTGTATTTATATAGCGCTTTACTAGTCCCTAAGGACCCCAAAGCGCTTTACATATCCAGTCATCCACCCATTCACGCACACATTCACACACTGGTGATGGCAAGCTACATTGTAGCCACAGCCACCCTGGGGCGCACTGACAGAGGCGAGGCTGCCGGACACTGGCGCCACCGGGCCCTCTGACCACCACCAGTAGGCAACGGGTGAAGTGTCTTGCCCAAGGACACAATGACCGAGACTGTCCAAGCCGGGGCTCGAACCGGCAACCTTCCGATTACAAGGCGAACTCCCAACTCTTGAGCCACGATCGCCCCCAATACAATACTGTTCAACTGATGCTCACAAGAGTATAGTACCACAGTGTGTTCCAACACTGCTATTATGCCGACAGACGGGGTTGAGTATCTTGCCAAAGTACAACTGTTGCAGTGAAGGTGTTGAGTCCGAGAGCAGCTGACCTGAAAGATGGGATCATTGTGAAGATAGAAACCTGGACCCTATGTAGCCGGTTACCAAGGTTACGTGAAGTACCCTCTGAAGGTCTATGAGAATGGCTGCAACCATAACCGAAACCAACTCACTGATCTCTACCACAGCAACAGCGAACACGGAGAATGCGCTGCTACAAAATAAACAGCCAAAGGAGCAATGGCCTCCATGGAGAAAGACACTAGAGACTAAGATCAAGGTAGCACAGAGGAAAGCCATCTATTGAAGCTCCAGAAAGGGATGTTGTAGAAAGGGATGTCTAAGAAGTTAGCAAGCTGCCCATAACTGAGGCCTTGGAAAATGCCAGGTAAAGACTCACAGCCCCGGCCAGCCGAAAAGGTATACCAGACATATAGAAAGCAGGAGAATCAGCCATCTGTACTCCACAGAACCAACATATACGCTCACTGGTGAGAGAGTGATAAGAAAACATCTTCACCAAGGCTGGAGACGGAGCAGTACTGGAAGAGCATATGGGAGAAATAGAAAAAAA
Organism: Neolamprologus brichardi; assembly: GCF_056152115.1. Lineage (NCBI taxonomy): Eukaryota > Metazoa > Chordata > Actinopteri > Cichliformes > Cichlidae > Neolamprologus > Neolamprologus brichardi. Next base: position 27,805,905 of record NC_142124.1, on the reverse strand, counting down.
GAGAAATAGAAACAAGATGATGAGAGATGAGATGGCCTTTGTCAGTTGCAGTTGCCCGCAACTGAGATGACAGACCTTGCCGACCGTACATACAATACACAAACATCACATTGGGGAGACAGGTCAGGCTAGGTGGAAAGTGGAAAAAAAAACATCGAAATGTGTAATACAAAAGGATAATCTGGAATGCACAGATATGTAAATGGTAAATTGCCTGTATTTGTATAGCGCTTTACTTAGTCCCTATGGACCCCAAAGCGCATTACACTACATTCAGTCATCCACCCATTCACACACTGGTGACGGCAAGCTACACTGGAGGCAAGCATGGGAGTAGGCGTTGGATTTGGGGGAGGGAGTGTGATAGTGTGTATCAGTATCAGTGTACATGTTTTGTGCGTGTGTGTATCCCGTGTTCAGTTGAGAGAAAGTGTCACCATGCCCGGTTAAGCGAAGGTCAACAGTCTCCATTGGACCCAGGTGGCCTTGAAGGAGGGACAAAGAGTTCTCACAACAGTCCTATTTTTCATGGAAGAATTTTTGTTGTTCCAGTCAGCTTTGACCTTGGCAGGCCTTCAGCTGGCGCCAGTGGGATAGCCGCAGGAGTGAAGATGGTGAATGTTTGGGTTTAGTGCAAACAACTGCATCCAGTTTTTACAGTTGGTCTGATGTCCATCACTGGTCACCAATTCTCTCAATTCTCTCAATTCCCGTTCTCCTCCTTCTCCGAGATGTTATCCATATTGCATTCAATAACACAGTCTTATTCACAGCCCTGCCCATCATCTATCATGTCAGCCAACCTTGTGGGATTTTGAACAGCTGTAGCTGCTTCTTGTTCTTCAGTAAGCCAGGTCCGAGCCAGCTCCAATCAGCGAGAACTCGGTTATCGTGGTTCCGAATTGGTAGATCTTGTTCAATGTCCTCCATCGAGACTGTCACACGACGCAACCAACCATCGAGTATCTGGCAGCAAACGTCTCCGAAGGACAATCGGGCTCTCCCAAGCCCAGGAAGGTGTTAATTTTGTTACGGGAGCAGTTGATCAAATCTGTAATTCTTTAAGTTTATGAACAAGACTGAGAGACTCTTTAAGGGTTAGAGTTAGACGAGACTAGACAAAGACATAGAAGCAGCAGCAGGGAAGATAAGGGAGGGAGAGGGCAAAAGATGCATCTGCCTTATCCGAGAGCCAAATACCTGCAGAGATTAAGGCAAGCCTGAGAAGGCAGCAGAATGGGAAAAACAAGATGTGGGCTAGTGATGTGCAATACCACTGATTTCCTTTCCGATCCGATAAAAAGTAAAATTCAAGGTGATATCGACGATACTGTTCCGATACCGATACTTTGTACAAAAACTTATTTTTTTACTGTATCTTTTATTGTATCTCAAATTATAGCTTCATAATTATTACAGGACATCAGATTACTTGTTCTTATCACTTAATAATGCAGAATTATCATATAGAAATAAAAAAACTGAAGTTGTGTGCCATTTGAGCACGTTGCCTTGCTGCAGCACTAAAGGACTCCGCCACAGACGTCTGTCTCGCCCTAGCAGCACCTACCCCTCTCCTCTTCTTCAGTTCACCTCAACATACGTTCGTCATATTCTGAGATATGATTTACAGTGAGGTATTTGACGAGGTTTGTGGTCTTGCCACAACACTTCACTGTCTTGCCACATGTATCGCAAACCGTGTCTTGGCTGTTTGTGGAGGTAAAATACATCTGCACATGACTCCATTTACGCCCAGCCATTGTTGTGAGTGCACATGAGTATGAAAGGCGGAAGAGGAAGTAGTTCCTTCCAATGTAGACAATCCGAATGATGTGGTTTCTTTCCACTCTGTTCCTGTTAATGATAAACGACAAATTTACCCTAAATTACTAAAATATTGATATTTTAATATGAGAATCGATTCTAGAACATAAATGACTGGTATTGGAGGAATTTATATTTCAGTATCGATCCGCACATCACTAATCCAGGCAATCAACACCCATGCCCTGCTGGTGAAGAGAGACCCGATGGGATAATAAGATGGCCAAAGGAAGATATAGAAGCCACTGATATAAAAAAAAAGGAAGCTCATCACCTTGCATATATCCAGCTCCCTGAGACTGTACGCTGTAAGCAAAAGGAAGAAGGCTGAGGACTAGTGGGTGTCAAAACCACTGTCCAGGATGAAACAACAAACATCCATGAGAACATTAGCAAGATGGCCAAGACCAAACTTAGTTTGGTTAGTAAATACCTCAGGCAGCAGAAATCCAAGAAAGAAGAGGAGCAAGAAGAGGAAATATCATGGGACAACAGGCCCCTGCATAGTATATAGCACCGTCAGGTAAAAGAAGTGGCTGATATCCAGAAATCCTACCAGGGGCTAGACAAAGCTGAACTGAAAGACAGCACGGAGAAATTAATAATGGCAGCAGAGAAACAAGCTCTGAGCACTAAATGCCATGCGATATGGTACACATTCCACTGAGCTAAATGGGCGCCCCTGACTACCTTTTAAAATATTTAATTCATTTTAGAAGTTGAAATTACAAGTTACGGCGCTGCACCTCGATGTGAACCAGCGGTCTGCTTTACGAAAAGGACCCCTTAAGCGGGTAATATCCTGTAAGTGGTTTTATACCACAACAAAAACAAGTATTATTATTATGACTATCCTGTTATGGGAAATGATGTGGCCAGTCCTGCTTTCTCCCAAGTGGAACTTCTGCACTGCATCCACGTCTGATCTCATCTTGCATTTCCTGCTCCTTTCCTGAAAAAAAAAAACCTCCGTCCCTAACCTTGCTGTATTAACATTATCCAGCAATTCCTAGCCAGTTGTTTTCTACTTATAACCGAAGTCTGGGACATTCTGTTCAGAGTCTGTTGGCCCAGAAAAATATTACCCTGACTTATATTAGTTATGATGTGTAAAAATGTTTGCAAATTCCTCTGGAGCTCAACATGTCAGTCTCAATATTCAATTCAATTATAGCTCTGAATTGACGTTTTTCAACCATTACCGCCGGTTGCAAAACAGCACCAGAGCATAATTTTATTACCACCATGCTTGTCAGTTGGCACAGTGTTCTTAGATTTAAAAGTCTCACCACGGCTTTTCTAAACACATCACTTATCTTTATGGCCTAATAGCTCAATCTTTATTTTGTCTGACCATGAAATTTTTTCCAGGAGTTTTTTGTTCATGTGCCCAGCTGCAAATTTTAGTCAAGCATGAAAGTGTGTATTTTAAACTAAATGTAAAATTGTAGTTCACTGTAGACAATGGTGCTTTGTGTCCCAGCAGTTTCCAGTTCATGACAGACTTGAACCTTGGTGGTTGTGGGTTTTTTTTAACTGAACATCCTAACCAATATCCTCTGACATCATTCAGATCTTAGCAAAGTTGTGACATATTGAGACAAATAAAGTTCCTTCCCGCAGCCCCAACAGATTGAAAATCTGTTGACAGTTCTGTGCCAGGAAGCCAGCTAATTAAAATTACCTATACTACCACCAAGAAGAGTGGTCAAATATCTCATCAGATTGATATCAGGAGCTTGTTTACAGCTTCCAAAAGTATGTAATCAAGCAAAAAACTGGCTATAATATAATACTAATGGGGGTATGTAAGCTATATTTTTAACCCTACACAGTTGTATGAAAAAGTGTTTCCATCCGGAAACAATAAAAAAAAAAAGTGTTTCCTATTTTTTTATATCTTTGTCAGAAATGTTTCAGCACTGCGCTGATGCCTTTACCAAACAGTCTTAAATTTGGATAGAGATTCACAAAAACATATCTCAGGGTTAGTTTTCAAAGCGGCTTAAGCCCGATGAGAAGTATTGAACTGCCATCTTAAGTAGTGTTCATGAAATCAGGTAGATCAGCGGGAGTTTTTGTAATCAGGTGCGTGGGTCAGAGGCGGGAGCCTAAGATGAGCTCCACCCAGACAGAGGAGAGGGGGAGAGAGAGCGCACAACAACAATAAAACTGTCATGCACCACAGTGTGCGCACACAAACGGGATCCAAAAGTAGACTCAATAAGTCAAATGCGAGCAAGAAAACAGTTTATTGCTTTAACAAAAGGTGACCCGGAACAACCAAAGAAACAAAACGAGGAACTGAAGAAAAAACGGGAAGATAAATGACACAGGGAAGCCATAATCAGGACCATGGGAGGCTGCAACAGAAAGGGGAGAAAATTACTAGTGAGCTGGGAAATAGGGAGACACAACAAGACAGGGCTTTAATAATTGGCTTACGATCAGAGCGGGACAGTGGGACTTGGAAGGGGGGGGGGGGGGGGGGGGGGGGGAAGTGTGTCCGTGGGAAGCGAATCCGAGGAGGCAAGGATGAGGACAGATGATGCACTGCTCACAAGCAGGAGCACATGAAGGCAGAATTAACGCAGTTCAAATGACACATATGTACAAAGCTTTTGCGGGAAGCCTAGTTACCCCTGAGGGGTGATTAAAAGACTGGCGTGGAGCATCCGTCAGCGTGGGTTAAATAGTCCTCCAGGTAATTGCCCAGAATGGAAAGCAGGTGTGCAGGTGATGGCCCAGCCGGGGGGTGTGGCCACCAGGGCAGCCCACACACTCCTCAGATATAGGGCCACAGACCATGACAAAAACATGTGGCATGACAGAGACACACAGTTGTGTCATGGTCTCGGTGCCTCCCTGGCAGTGTAGAACTAAAAAAAAAAAAAAACAAACCATTACAAAAGCACAAAGGTAAAGTGCACCATATTTTAAAATGCAGTTGCATTTTTGAGCTTGGACTTATTTCATGTTATTGTTATATCCAACAGGCAAAAAGAAACTGCTAAATCAGGTTTGAAAACTAACACGAATTTGGTGAGTAGAATGACTTATTCTTCAAACATCCAGAATATATGTCATAAGAAAGGTAATTCTATTATTTACTAAACTGTCATTGAAGTCTAATTGTAATCTTTAATAGGTGATGATCCTCAGCCCAGCTTTCATAAAATATGTCCATTATGTTTGGCTAAAACAGCATGGGAGGTATCCATCCACTGGCTTTCTGGCTTTGGTTCTCAGCTTGTACTTGTGTGATGAGGTAGGTTCAAGAAACAGATATGATAATTCATTGCTACACCATTCATTATTGGCCCATTGGTTGTACATGAGAGCATAGATATAATTTCCAGCTTAAGCATTACCACGAGGGATCTTTACCATCTGGTTATTTCTAGAGCAGAATTACCTAAATACCATTAAACTAGCTGGGACAATATCCCTTATTTAGATTTGACAATCACAGATAGACAATCTGTGATTGTATTTGGAAGGCCTCATAGGGAATTGAATTTGGAAGGTCTCATCAGGAACTGGCAGTTGCCCCTAGGCTGGATGACCCATGTACTAATGAGAAGTGAATGAATTAAAAAGGTGTGGAGGTTGGAGCATTAAAATGAGAACCAAATTTTACATTGCAGCCGTTCCCCAACTGTCTGTGAATGGTACTCCTGGAGAATTGATCTATGATCATACAAATGTGTGTATTAATAATCATAAAACTGACCTCAAAGCGAGTGATGCTATCTTCAGTCATTATGCAAATGTACTGTTAAGGCTTGGGAAACCTGTAGGACATTTTTACCAATGAAAATGCTATGTCCAGATGAATAGAGTTAACTTACCAAGATTTCCATACACAGATGATTGAGGATGCATCAAGACATAAGTTTTTGAGGCTTTTACTTTTAGAGTCCTTTCCTCCAAGGAAATTAGGGGACCAAGGGACTTGCCTCCCTTATCCTTGGTCCCCTAATAATACCTTTTTTAAGAGCAATGCAGAACACATTAGTGGGGGGATAAGCTCACTCTTTACACTGATGCATAAATCAGTTATTTATTATAGTTTTATACTGTTACTGTATTTGCATGTTGAAGTGTTTGTTTCTTGGCCTTTCCTATTGCCTTGATAAGGCCCTTGGTATAAGAAAATTCCAGGGGATGGTGAGGGTGCTAGTAGTAGAATTTATGACAAGTACTGACAATCCTAACTTACACAGACTGTATTTTTATTTTTGGTTTTAATAAAATATACTTAAAAAAGAAAAAAAGAAAAATGGAATGGCAAATCGCCTACACTGCATTAAGCTAAAGCACAGGTGTCAAACTCAAGGCCTCGAGGGCCGGTGTCCTGCAGGTTTTGGATGTGTCCTTAATCCAACACAGCTGATTTAAATGGCTAAATTACCTCCTTAACATGTCTTGGGGTTCTCCAGAAGCCTGTTAATGAATTAATCATTTGAATAGGGTGTGTTGACCCAGGGTGATATCTAAAACCTGCAGAACACCGGCCCTCGAGGCCTGGAGTTCAACACCCCTGAGCTAAAGCATGTTAATGAAATCTGTAGCGTCTATAATCTATAATTATTTTATGTTAATTTCATTTGTGATTAATAATCCACATTTTTGTGTCTTCAGGTTAGTGTGTTTGGATTTGGAGCAGACAAGAATGGAAACTGGAATCATTACTATGAGCAAATCAGAAACACACGTCTGAAAACTGGACAACATCCTGGAAGGGTGGAATATCAATATATCGAGAAACTTCATAAGCAACGGAAAATTCATTTTTTCAGAGGATGGTAATCTGGCTTTTGGTGTCTCTCAGGGGCATTAAGATAAGCAGCCCCCAGAACTGTAGAATTAAAATACTTAAGAATAGTAGATCTAAAAAGAAAAAAAAATGTGTAGTTTTGTTCATTAGTTGTGTGTTGGTTATCAGAGATTACTTATTTTTGGAAGTGTTAACATACAATAAAGTCCCTTCAGTATACCACCATACAAAATATGTTGTCCATTTTGTTCATAAAACAGTTTTCCTCCCCTTCTGCAACTTATTCTTCAGCATATTTTGTCCAGTATATCCACTATCTGTCCTCTGCAAATGTTGAAACCATTTTAGTCTTGTCTCTCTAGCTACCCTATCTGAGCTGTTCCACTGATATATTAATCACACAGACACAAACACACACACACACACTCACTCACACACACACACACACACACACAGTATCTCTTACATCTCTTGGTGAGATGTCAAATGATTAAAATCATTGTAGCTTCTGATGACAAGCAAGATGACGCCTGTGCTTGGCTTCTACCTGTCTGCAATCTCCTATTACATTTTATGCTATTATATCAACCCTGACATTTAATAAATGCACCTCTGCCGCTGTGACTTATGACTGTTCTTCCCTGCTCCACATCAAAAAGTCTATGGAACGCCTTTATGATGATTGGGATAGTTCAAGGCAGGGCCGTGCAGAGACATTTAAAGGGGCGAGTGCTCAAAGTTAAAAAGGGACACATTGAACCAGGCTGAATAACAACAACACACATTCATCAAGAATCTAATATAGGCAACAAGGCAAAGCAAACTTAGCCGATGTTTTACCTGATGGGTACAATGTTGCTGTTGAGGGGTTTCTGCTGCTCCTGCTGCTGATAGTGCTTGAGGGCAGGGCTGTGTTGATCTGAGACTGTAGACATTAAAAAGTCCATAGGAGAGATGGTAGCTGATTAAACAAGTATCATGAGATAATAACAAAATGCAAAGACTGGTGACAGCGCTTGGAACCATAAGGCAACAAAAAACTGTGAGAAATAATTTAGGCTCTGCCTGTGAATCACTCTTTGTTTCACTATCCACTCTGTGCAGGTGCAAAGCTTATTACATTTTTAAACTGTAGAGATACAATAATTTTACTGCTGTAAAATCCAAATTCTGTCTTATTTAAAATATACATCTAATATAATCTGCTTCTTTATGTATGTTCTTTAAAATACAGCGTGTGTTTTTTTAATACATTATAATTATAATAATGCATAATTATGTGGACATGCATATTAGATCATTTTTTAGTGAAATATAATCCCTCCAGAAAGGCAGGAAAAGCTCTGTAACTTACTTTAAAACTAAATATGTTCCCTAAAACGGTGACAGAGCTACAGACCCATGACAGCCTTACCCAGTGAGCTTGCAGCTATGACCAGCACTACTTGTGCAGTTAATAAAAGGACAGGTAATGTTTGTCACGCTGTTGCAAACACAGCACGCTCATTTGTTTCAGTTCGTCAAATTGCCACAAAACAGCTTACCAACAGCTTACGTAATATTGGCTTACGTAATAAGCTAATACTCCTGGGTGCTATACACTACAGTGTACGCTGTACACCTACTTACTGGTTGTGTCGCATCGGTCTGTATGGAAGAAATATAGTAAGTCTGTGTCTCTGAGTTAATTTGTGTTTCTCCTACAGCTCCAGACCGCAAAAAATGTGCGTGCTCTTTGTGAGCTCGTTCCCGGCTCGTAACCAGCGCGTTCTGCCGTCAAGGGTTAAATTGGTTAAATGTGATCATGTGACTGATGCAAGCCAGATCCTTTTATTTAGCAAAACTGTGATTAATAGTATATATTATTGTTGAGGGGCACAGACAGGACTCCGCACGCCCACACACATAAAAAAATAAAAAAATAAAAAAGATTTTTAAAAAAAGTTGCCTCAACAAAAGGGCACTTTGGGCACTCATCGGGAAAGGGGCGGGTGCCAAAGCCCCTCTAGCACCCCCCCCCTCTGCACGTGCCTGGTTCAAGGAAACTTTCCCCCTACTATTTGTGTGCTTTTCCTGATAGGAAAAGGAGCTAATTACAAAAAGTGCCTCAGGAAATCCCAAGAAGAAATCGAGGAAAAGAGGCTGTAGGGTTGGCATCCAGGTACATATTAGATGAGCCTCCAGATCAGAGATTCTATGAGTGGACTGGAGGTGTCCTGAATATTGCTGCCAGTTACCCTTCCGGATGTAGTTGGAAACATGCACTCACAGCCACTGCAGCCTGGCCTTTTCTTTTGTGATGCTCTGGATTCTGTTGATTTGGGCCTTACCGCTGTGTCCTCACAGCTTGCATCGCAAAACTGGTGCTGGAACCCCGCTGGTTCCGTGGCACAGCTAGAGAGACCACGTGATCAGACAAGGTGTTTGCTGTCACTCTCACTGAGACCAGCTGTTGTGAAATCTGTGCTGCCAGTGCAACCCAGGTATTTTTTGAGTGTGGGATTTCTGATGATTTGGTAGTCATTGAACACACCACAGCCTTCTGTTCATCCGATGAGGCGCATGCTGATTTCGTGCCCTCTGCGAGCTGGAACTTTGGGTACATTTGATATTTGAGATGCTGTAAATAGTTTTACAAAACCTTTATACTTGAAGTTAATGTTTTAATGTGTTGTTAGCAGTGTTGGGCAAGTTACTTTGTCAATAGATGTATTCTAAAACACTTCTTCAGCAGAGAATCAGAGAGGAGAAACACACAGGTTTTCTTGCTAGCAAGGGCAGCCACCAGAGCGCTCGCACGAGAGTGAGGGCTCAGAGACTCGCAGCTCTGAGACTTCCCTGGTCTTTATTTTATACATCAGTGGGTGTTTTTTCCTTACATTGGAATGTGGATGTCTATATATGTGTGTGTGTGTGTGTGTGTGTGTGTGTGTGTGTGTGTGTGTGTGTGTGTGTGTGTGTGTGAGTGTAGGTGTGGAGTCAGACCCTAAATCTGCTGGTCTGGAAGTCCAACAGTTCATCTAAGCACTTAGACTAAAGCTTGACATAACTACTTTTATCCTACCATAAAACAATAAGACAAGGTACGACCTCTCCCATGCTCCCAGGGTGTGGGTGTGAATGCCAGCGCACTCTGGAATGCACACAAAGCCTTTGCAGACTATTAAGGATCGCACATCCTATCACTGCCATATGCAAACTTATATTATTAAAAGATTATACTGACTACTAAGTACAATTTTCTATTGACATACTTTAAATTAGTAACTTAGTTATATTACTAGTTACTTCTATCAAAAGTAACTCAGTTACTTCAAGTTAGTCATTACTTTCAAAGTAACTAGTTACTAGGGACAGTAACTTTGGTTTTACTCAGAATTCTCTTGTTAATGTGTTGCTTCCGTAACTGGATACCCAGCAAGATTGCCAGTCTTCTAGCTTGCTTAATTGCCACAAGTGCACTGTGCCACCTACCAATAGAAAGGAAAAAAGCAGGTGGTCTCCTCTCTACAGGAGCTCACTCTGCAGGTGGGGGAGAGATATAGGAGAGGTAGAGAATGAACTCAACCTGGGTGTCTATTGTCTTGTGTAGTTTGGGAGATGATTGGATGATGGGGTGGGTGCAGTTTTCTCTGGGGTGGAGTCGGGTGGGCTGCCCCGGACTCTGTGGGGCTGGGCGGTGCTGCTGCTGCGGGCCCCGGTCTGGATGGGCCTGGGCCCCCTTGCCCTGGTGGGTTGCAGAGTGTGGGGGTGCCTACTGGCATCAGCGGGGGAGCTGGCCCCAGGGAGGGGCCGCTTGCCCCTCCCTTTCTTCCCTCCCCATCCTCAGCTGCCTCCCTATTCCCGCTCTACCACACCCACCCACACACGCAGGGCTTTGGGTGCAGGTATGTCACCAGGGTGCAGGGGAGGCACTCCCCCTCTGTCCCCTTCTGGTCGCCTGTGCCTCAATTTTATTCTGCAACCTAGACATCCACATTACTCACACTCTCACATAACACATACATATAGGGCCTTGGGGGTGGGCACGTTTTACAGCATCCAGAGGATGGTCGGTGTATTCCAACCCACATCTGGCGCTGGTGCCCTACCCTCAATTTTAAATGCATGTAGACACTAAGGGTTTTCGGGAGGAGCTGTGCTGCTCTCTGAGAGGAAGCAGGAACCATGCTCTCCTGTGTTTTAAATGCACTTTAGAACAGCACACAACAACACTACATATGAGCGGGCGTAGGGAGGTTTGGGGTCTTCACTCATCCCGGTTCTGTTAGCCGTCAGGGCTGGGGGGCTGGGAGGAG